>NW_015113376.1:277435-282311 GCF_001443285.1 Poecilia latipinna
TGATGATGTCGGGCATAAGGTTTTGAGAAACATCGTGACTCCTGGAGCCACCGCAGCAGAAACCAGAGCAAGGGCCAACGAGAGCCCCCGCCGCAGCGGTGGGACCAGTGCGGGACGGCTGGGAGAGACGGGACGGGACGACCGCGGGCTGGAGCGGCAACGCGGGGGCGTAGGGGCCCCCGGAACGTCCGTGCCCGGGTCTAGAGGCGAGCCTGCAAGGCTGGAGGAACCCTCTGCCGGGGAACCGGGGCCGGCGGGAGCCCTCCATGGCAGGCCACAAGTGCTTGATCGGTCGGATGGTGTGTGTAAATGTGTGTGGGGAGACATCCGCCGGAGCTCCAGACCTCCGAGCGGGTCACCTAGGCGGGGTCAGCCCGCTGACAGTGCTCCGTTTTCGGCCTGGGTCCGGGGAGGCTCCGCGCTTTTATTCCGGCTTCCGCGGGGCTCCGCGCCGACCGGGAGGACCCCAGGCCCCATCAGAGGGACCGTGGGGACTCACCGGCCGAACGGGAAGCCGCTGCGCGAAAGCCCCGGTTCTCCAGATCAAAGTGTGACTTTTGCCCAAAAAAGCGCTTAAAAACGGCCGAAAATGGGAGAAAAGAGGGCTGGGACCCGCTTGGATGGACTCCCGAGGCTTCAAGGATCACGAAAATATGACTAAGTTTGTCATTTTTCCGCCCAGACCCTCTTTTCCAACTCACTCCTGTAATCGTTCCGGCAGTGATTTTCATTATAAGGTCCGAAAATCCACTTTTCTGAAAATTTTTCCCGTCCTCTAGCAGTACTGCTGTTTTTAAAGTCCCATATCTCCCTCATTTTTAAAGATAGAACCGTACGGACTGCACCGGGCTATTCCGCGGACTCTGGAGATTCGAACCGTCCCCGATTTTACCGGATCAAATGCATTTTTGACCCATTTCGGAGCTCATTTCCGGTTAACCTTCTTTCGCTTCTACCGCCCGCTGGGAACGTCCTAGAGACGATCCGAGACCGCCACCGTGTTCCCCTCGAGGCAAGCTTTCAGGCAATGTATGGCTTGCCTGGGTGCAGTGCGTTTTTAAGGATCGAACCGGAGCTCCGGAGGTCCGGACCGGCGCTAGCCGGCGGAGTTAGCCTGTCGCACGCGGGTGCATGCGGGCAACGTCTGCAGCCGCTGCACCCCCCCCCTCTGGAGCTCCGGATTTCGGACCTCCACCCAGGCTTCCGGGACCGACACCACCGTGATCGGGGCCGTCTCCTGAGCACGATGGTCCGGGTCTCGGTTCGGTGGGACTCCGGGAACCGGACCGGAGGTCCGGTTGGGCCGAAAACGCTTAAAAATTCGTATAAAATCGGGGGAAGGTCCCAGCGGAAATCGGAGACCACCACAGCCATCAGCGGACCGGCCCGGATCCAACGGTGTACGGCTCGCCCGGGTTCCGGTCCCTTTGGACCGCCTTATCGCGGGGCAAAGCCGGCCCGGTTTGGCGATCGTCCTTTAAAAATTCGTAGAAATTCGGGGGAGCGTCCTAGAGACGAACCGAGACCACCACCGTGATCAGGAGGCTCGGAGCTTTAAAACGGTATATGACATGCACGTATTGGGGGCCCCGATCTCCCGGGAGAGCCGGAAATGTCGTTCTCATCCATCCGGACAAGGGCCCTCCATAGGGAATCAATGGGAACCCACCCGACCTTTGGGCCGGGGCTGGAGCCACAAACGGGGTCCGATCTCCGCGTGCTTTGGCACCATTGGAGGGGACATCCGGGGCTAAATAACCCCCGAGTTTGACACCCCTAGCTCCTATGGTTGGGTCTCCACGGGGTCTTGAAGTTCTGCGTCACCCAGGGCCTGGATCTCGGCCTTGGGGGGCGGGGGGCTAGGAACAGCTGTGGCACACGCTCGGGGGGATGGCCCCCAACCGACCCACCGAGTTACAGCCCTCTGGGACCCCGTTAAGGGGGTCTCCCGCGGTGGTCTTTGCCTCCGTCCCATAACCCTAACCCTTGAACCCAAACCCTAGAACTAAAACATGCAGGATCCTGGGCCTCCAGGACCCACTTTGGGGACCTCTGATGAATCATATCCCATCATTTCAGTGACCTGCGCAGTTTGGTGGACACTGTGGCTGCGCTGCATTTAATAAAATCTGTCATACAACGGATTAATGTGCAAAATTTTTTATTTGTATTTCTTTAATTCCAATAAAAACCTGTTTCTCCTCTGATACTGTTTTATTCTTATAAACGCCTCTGTATTTAAAAGATTTTTAACAGGTAGGATATTCTAATAAAATGATTAGTGCTATAGTTTTTATTTTAAGTGTATATAAATTGTTTGAATGCTAAGCATAACTCCTAAGCTTCCACTTCAGTCCTGTCACTCAAATAATGTTATCCAATATATTTGACATCAACACAACCTGCTGTAGTTTTCTGTTTGTAAACGTGACGGTAGCAGTTTTAGACGGATATCACAGATAGACAGACTTGGCATCTATCCGTGCTGTGGTAGGAGAATCTGACAAGGTAGCACTGATAGTCAGAACACCGGCATCCTGCATCTTCTAGTTCTCTCCCTGGTGGCAGTAACAACCTCCTCAGCAGGTCAGTGTTCTTCTTAAGCCTCTAATGATCCATCATCTGATCCAGGTGTGGTAAACCAGGAAGAGAACTAAAACATGCAGGATGCCGGGCCTCCAGGAGCCACTTTGGGCTCCACTAGTCTAACCGTTTGTATTTTTCATGGTCACATCAATATGGATTGGATCAATATGGATCGGTCTCTCTCGTTTTCCTTGGGTGTGACCAGAGGAGCTGCGGACGGCGGCCCGTTCATTACCTTTAGCTCTCCAGTTTCAGCCTCTCAGTCGTCAGACGAGGTGGGAAGTTATGAAGAGATTTAAATCCAAACCTCTTCACAGATTCTTACTCTGATAAAACTGACCCAGACAAACAAGCGGACCATCCTGGTTCTGGTTTATGTGATTTATTACCCTGTGAGGGAACCATCAGAACTTCATGTAAACTGGACGGACTGAGGTCTTGTTGATACCTTTCTGAGCAGGACAGACCCGGTTCGGTTCTGAAGACTTGGGCTGCTGCCCACTGCTGCCCACTTAAACTCATTACAGCTGAGCAGAGAAGGACAAGTGGGTCAGACCCGGTTCAGTTCTGGTGGTGGAACCCTTCAACAGTCCAGTTGTCTGCACAGTTTCAGATGAAATCCAGTCAGCCAATCAGGCTGCAGGACTACAGTCAGCTGATCACAATGGCTCAGGTGTTTCTGGTACCGGAACCGAGCAGCGGTCATATGAAGGTGAGGTGCTGATGTTCCTCCAGGCCATAAAGGTTCTTGTTCTGCTCAAACAGATCCACCAGGTTCTGCAGGTAAACGCTGTGGAGACCATCGATGTCCTCTGAGGTGGGACACGCCGTCCGGGTCACTGGGATGGGCCTCCCAACTGGAACAGAGAGGGAGAAGGTCAGGTTCTACTGCTGGTTCTATTGCTGGTTCTGCCTGGTAGAATCTGGTTCCAACCGGTTCTATCGCGGGTTCTGAACCAGGTTCTACCAGAACCTGGACAGAGAACCTCAGAGTGGAATATCTGTTCACAAAACTGAAAATGAATAAATAAAAACATGATGATTCAGATCCAACATTCTCACAGAAACAGAATTTATTCACAATTAAATCTTTGGTTTTAACTATAAATGAGCCAAAATGGCCTCTGAAGAAACAAACAATCTTTATAGTGAGTTTAATAAGAATTGCGTTTAGCTCATAATGGATTTTTTAAAGGTTTTTCTGGCTCTCGTGGCCTTTATTTGATAGTTAAGTGACAGGAAAGTTGGTAATGAGAGAAGGGGAGACATGCACCAAGGCCGGGAATCGAACCTGTGACAGCTGCGTTGAGGACTGAAGCCTCTATATGTGGGTTGTGCTGAACCTCTGCGTCACCACAGCATACCCATAGTGGATATTTATAAATGTGCTTTATTTATAAATATTGCGCTATGTTGGAGCTGCAGCATAAATTCATAAACCGAAGCTAAACATTTAACATTTCCGCTTTGGGCAGAAATAAAATCAATATAATGGTTTGGGTGAAGTTGAGCCATTTGACCAATTTATACATAATACACATTTTGTCTGTCACTTTTAAATCTAAAAAATTACATCAAGACAGGGATGGAAATTAGGGCCCCCACTGGCCAAATGCAGGTAAAAATATGAAGTGAATGTAAATTGGAGCCACTTCATTTACATGTGTGGCTGGTTAACAATCTGAACAGAAGAAAAAACCAAAGTTCAGACTGAACTGTCCAGGGGAGGACTGACCGTCTGGACTACAGACTGAGGCACATAACGCTTATGAGACTGTCACAATTTAACAAAAACACACTTTAAATATACAGTGGGGTAAAAAAGTATTTAGTCAGCCACCAATTGTGCAAGTTCTCCCACTTAAGATGAGAGAGGCCTGTAATTTTCATCATAGATATACCTCAACTATGAGAGACAAAAGGAGAAAAAAAAAATCCAGAAAATCACATTGTCTGATTTTTAAAGAATTTATTTGCAAAATATGGTGGAAAATAAGTATTTGGTCACCTACAAACAAGCACAATTTCTGGCCGTCACAGACCTGTAACTTCTTCTGTAAGAGGCTCCTCTGTCCTCCACTCGTTACCTGTATTAATGGCACCTGCTTGAACTCATTATCAGTTTAACCTTCCTATGGTGTTAGGGTCCCTACGGACCCGTTTTGAGTTTTAGCATGCATAAAAGTACTTCATACATTTGTTTTTTGCGTTGAAACTTTTTGACTTTGTCAGGGACTTCCATTTAAACAAAGTAAAATATATATATATTTTTTTTACTAAATTATAAAGT
>NW_015113376.1:283335-315226 GCF_001443285.1 Poecilia latipinna
CCCTCTGGGACCCCGTTAAGGGGGTCTCCCGCGGTGGTCTTTGCCTCCGTCCCATAACCCTCCAAATAGGACTTCTTACAGGGTGGGGGTCCTCTTAACATAGTGTTTACTGAAAAAGTAGGTCTTACAATGTGTCTAATACAAATACACATAGACACACACTTACACATATTACAAAAGTATAAACAACAGTCAAGACTCACAAATCAACAATTGGGCAGATCTTTTCAAGACCCACCAGATACCTCACACAACTGTTTGGAAATGAACCTTTTGTATTTTACATTTTTCAAATTTATAAACCAACTTTTTGGAAAAGAAAGACATGATCTTACTGACATGTATAGACAAGAACTTTGTGGGGAATGCAGGTATCGGTCCCGATACCGCCTGCATGTGTAGCGAGCGCTTTAGCATTTCAGATAATTCCTCACGTTCATCTATGAAAGAAGACCAGATTCTCTCAGGATTTCTGGAATGTTCCACATTGATTTCTGTGCAAAAGCCTGACTGTCTCTCTTTGACTCAGCAGCCCACAGGGACGAGGTGGCCGAGTGGTTAAGGCGATGGACTGCTAATCCATTGTGCTCTGCACGCGTGGGTTCGAATCCCATCCTCGTCGCATACTTCTTGGTGGAACAAGCGTGATCTCAAACTATAATGTCTAGAATCTGGCTAGATGTTCTTTTAGACTTAGCAATGTTATTTGTGTGGATGCTAAATTTCTTCTCTGAATTTTAGAACAATGCCATCAACTCCTGTCACTAATGGATAAAGTCAAGGTACAAAACATCCAAAACTACCTTTTCACCTCTTTGTCACTGGGCCATGTCTGTAGCCTGCTCTCATTGCTTGAGGCCTTAGAACAGATGGAATTACAAGGTAAAAGTATCTGCTTTGATAACTCCAACAGAGTTTTGTTTGAGAAAGCAGCTTATCGAGAAGTGATTACCATCTTCAATGTCAAACCGAGCCTTTGTGTCCTCCCTGCAGCTGACTTACTCCTGTAAGTGTGTCCAATGTTTTTCACCAAACATATTCTCCTATCAGGGCCTTCCCAGGAGATCCCTGGTCGTGATGTTGTGTCATCTGGGTGAATTATAGGCAATTTGTTGCATAATCAACCCACACATTCATCATAGAGGCCGCTCCCCATGGCAACGCCGTTAAATAAATTAGCCCCGTACTCCACTGCGCCTCAGTCATGATGCTTTTGCTCTTTAACTTCAACAAGTGACGCTCTCTTTTTCTCTGTCCGTCCCACTCTTTGTCTTTATTTGTCCCTTGGCTCTTTTCACAGTTTTCTCTTCTCCAACCTCTCACTTCATCCTCTCTTGTCTTTTTATTCCAGCTTGCTCCTTCCTGTCTGTCCTGTATCTATCTGTCTAGACGTCCTCCCACCTTGCCACTTCACTGTCTGCCTCTTCTTCACTTTCACCCTCTCTGTTTCTGCCGTCTCTCCTTTTTTTCACACCATCTCCCAGCCTCTCCTGCCCTCTGCAGTCCCCAGACAGCAGGCAGGCAGGCAGGCAGACATACTGGGAGTTGGCAGCGGCGTCTAATGGAGACATATTAAAGCAATGCTGCTGACACTCTAAAGACATTATTTCAAGCTCCAGAGAGCAACCGAGTTCACTGATGGCTTTGAATAACTGCTTACTCTCCTGCAGATTTTAATACTCACCATGTCGATGTTTGCTTGCAGGGTGATGTCATATTAGTTTACTTCTCCTTTGCCTATTGACTTAAAATTACCATAGCATTGTAGAAGAGCCTACAAGGAGTCTTTAAGGCTGTTGTCATTGTCACACACTGCAGACAAGATGTTAAATGTTAACTTGGTCGCTTTCATTCTTAAAATGAGTTTACATAAACCACTGGACATTTTTATTTTCATTTAAGATTATTTTTATTAGCCTGACTCTTTGGTTAACAATTTCCAATTCTCACATTTAGTTACCTCTTTTTGGTTGGTTAATATACAGATTAATTTGGTTTTATTTTGAGTTAACAGTTAACTTGGAGCTGCTGCTGGAATGTCAGAGTCCCAGTTGCTTTTGTTCTCCTTACATGGCGTAACTTTTTAAGCGGGTTATTGTGTTTATTTATAAGAGGAGGGGAAATTTGTCAATCAGTATTTGTTTAGGTTTTATTCTATTCTGGACAGAAAGTTCTGTTCCAGTATCATTTGTTTTATTTGTTAGTACTGTTCTGAGCAATATTTGTTTTTCAGTTAAGTTTTTGTTTTTGTCATTTACCTGTTGAGTGTCAGCAGTGATCTGACCAGCTAAGATGTAACTTTCCCTCATTTCTTGTTTGTTTGGTCAGTTTGTACTTGAGGTTCTTGAGTTATTACCTGAGTTGAAGTCTGTTTTGTTGACTTCTGTTTTGTTCGATGGTGTACTAGAGGCCATGGTAGATAAAGAAAATATAGCAAATTCCTGCAAAAAAAAAATAAAAAAATCAGAATTTTTCTAGGAAAAAGCAAACATTTCTGAGTTTGAGAAGTTGCAAATTTGCTAGAAAAAAACTAAAAGAATTTCATCAATCTCAAAATTTCTCAATGTTTTTTTTTCTAGAAAATTTCTGAAATCTCAAAAGTTGATTTTTTGTTTTTTTCAGTGCCATTGTTGACTTTTTTCTGTCAACAATGGCACTGATACTCTGTCATAGTTTTAGGTCCAACATAGCATTTTTAAAAAAACACTTTTTGACATTTCTGTAAATAAATCAAGAACAATTTTTGGAAACATCTAATGTCACTCTTACTGGTCTGTGAAAATCCCTGACACCATCTCACACCTCTTGCATAACTCACCTTCTAAATTGTTAAAAGTAGATCATTAAAATTAATCTGCAGAAAATTCTTTGAAACTTTTTAAGAGACACACACACACACAAACACACACACACACACAGGCAGAACAAATGCTATAACTGGAGGCAGACTATAATTTTAAAACAGCGCAGATAATCTACGTTGTTGTTCACAACTTCTTCTGTTCACTGATTAGCCCAGTGAAAAAATCGACCAGAGACAATCTCAGTCAAAGGGAGAAAGCCCAGACTGTGCTGGAAATTGGAAAAAAAAAAAAAAAATTAGAATGGAATTGCACAGGAAGGCAATGACAGGTTAGGTGAAACTGAGGATTGGAGGCTTATTGCTTATAGGACAACTCAGTTGGGTCATTTTGGCATATGTTAAATATCAAAGACTGTAAGACCCTGTTCTTATTGATTGATCAAGCCAAATCACCAAACACTAAATGATAGACAAACATATAAGGCACAGAGCTGCATCAAAATCATATTAACTATGAGTTGTGGAATGGTGGAAGCAGACTGTAACCACTCACCGCCCCCAAAATGCAGAACAAACTCTTACTGTTCACAGGAACAATGCTAACCACAGCATTGGCTGTCATGTTCATTTTAACATGTTTGCAGTATATGTATAATGACACAACTGCTTTTCTCAGCAAGGGAGTTATTTGCATGTGAGCCAGCAGGTACAGCAACGTCTGCCCGCTTTCTCTGCTCGAGTAGCGTCAACGATAGATGGGTCTTGGAAGAAACTCATGAGATTGCATTAAAGAAAGTGATGAGAAAGGAAGTGACAGAAAACGGAGAGGGGGGAAGAGAGTCATAAGTCCCCCTAATGGAGCAGGTTTTTGCTGTGCTTTTCCCCCTGATTACACTAATGACCAAATTGAGGCAGTTTAGAGCCACCGTGTATCTCTCCACTTTTCTTCCCCTTCATCCTTTCGATCTCCCTCCTCCCCCTCTTCTTAGCTCCTCTCACTTCAGTCCACCTTGTTCCCTCTGTTCCCTGTAGAAAGATGCATCTACCTGTGTGCTGTGTGTCTCCCAGCATGCTGCCAGCACATAGCGGTGGGAAAGGGCAGGATGCAGAGGAGAAGTCCTCCACAAAGGCATACGCAGTCGGGAGGCACAATGAAGCTTCCTAAGGCAACATTTCCCAGAGCACAACTTGTGCAGTTGAAGAGATGACTTATATTTTTTCTCAAATCTGAATAAGTAGGTAAAAAAATAAAAAAAAACTATAAAAAGGGAGCAAAAAAAAAAATCAATAGTTCAACATAGAGAAAAGCAGCGCCCTGCTTTCACCATTCTTTAAGTGGTAAAAATCAGCCTCTTGTTCTATGCTTTTCTTCCTACAGAGTCTGGACTCTTGGATGTTGACAAACAATTGCTTCCTGATGGAGCGGACGCTGTGGAAGTTTTAAATGGTACCCAATTGCTAACGTTTGCCTATGACGTATGGAATACGCTAGCTTGACCATGAAAGAAGCTATGAAAATTGCGTATACTGTGAGAGAGAGAAGTGCTGAGCTGAACGACATCTTTGCCAGCAATAAAATGTCTTAAATATTCCTCGTGCTCCGACGTTCATTACTTAATATTTTGAAGTGTGACCAACACGGACAGAAGCACTTCGTTCATTTCCTCTACTGGCATTGCCAAGCCACACGCAGACAAAAGATCTAAAAAATTTGGAAAATCGACCTTGTTAGTCAAAACCTCTCCTTTTTGCTGGCGGTTCTTATAAAGTGATCAACTTCATTCTATAAGATCACCTTCAGGATGAAGTTCTACCAGAGAAATCAAGGTTAATGAGAGAAATCCCAAACGGAACACTGAAGGGAGATGAATCTTGTAGGAAGGCAGTGACCAGGTTGAGACAAAGCCTGAATCTGTTGATGCTAGTTGCAAACCATACCTTATCACCCACAGTAATATTATAAAACATCCCTAAAACAAATGCAGTGTGATGAAACCCATACAGGTTGAGCAGTTAAGGTGTCATGAACTTCATGACCAAAAGGCTCAACTGCTTTAGTTTTACTTTACTGTTAATCATGACAGATTTTACATAGAACCGGTGTTACAAACAAAGGCTACGAATGAACAAACATGATACCAATTGCCAGGATGATGAAGTCCCCAATATGTAACTGGAAAAAGAGAAAGATGAAGTGATAGGATGAAAACTGACTGCTTTCACATAAAACCAGAAATTCTTACACAAGCTGTTTGTTTCAGTGGTTTATTCTTTGTCAAAAAATAAATAAATAAATCAACATAAACGGGATTCAAGACTATATTCTTTGTTTGTTTGAGGGTTGTTTGGTCAGACGCTAATGTTCCAATTGATTAAACCTTCAGAGAGGCCCTTGAGGGCCCCGACGGTTTGCCGCTGGCTAATACAGCCATGTAACCCGCAGACAGGAACCTTTTCAGCTGACTTGATTTAAATTGCTCAAATTGCCTAAAAGTGGAAGTCAAACATAAATAACTTTTAGTTCTCCACTGCTTTGAAGATTTCTTCAGTGTTCTTTACACTCAGAGCTTCACTGACCTTTCACCTTTTCCTCCCAGTGTTGCACAAAAAGATGATGTTTATATTATCTGTAATCAACCCACGCTTTGATTTCTTTATCATTACCTGATTTTTGCTTATGAGCCATCTGGCCAAATATATGATTGATATAACAGAGTGCCAATGCCTGACACCTGAAATACAGTAATCTGCCAAATTATTGGGCACAGACAGACCTTTGGAGTTTTAATAAATCACCCGCTAATATTTTGAAGATGACAGTAATTCAATATTTTTAATGTGCAGCTCTATATTTATGTATTTAACAGCAGCCTGAGCTGTCACTCTTTGCCAGATTGTAGTACTGTTATGGTTTTCAGTCATTTCATATATCTGACCAATCCCAAGTAAGTCTACTGAGGTCACTGTGTGTCTTCTGTTTTCCATCCATCTATTTGTTCACATCATTTTCCTTGCAGGGTCACAGAAAGGCAGGTGGTGCTGCCTATCTGCAGAGGTTAATGGAGAAAGGCAGTGTATACCCTCAGAGGTCTGTTGAGAGCCTAGACAGTCTCACTAAAAGACAATTTAGTATTACAAACCAACCAACCTTGCATATATTCGAACTGCTGATGGAAGCCAGACTACCTGGACAGAACAGTGAGATCATGAGCTAGATGACTCCAGGATGGAATTCAAATTGTTTCTTGGTCTTTAGTTACCTTCACACCATATGTCTCCCTCAATTCCTCTTTGAGCTCTTTTGGTTCATCTCCGTCTAACTATCTTAAGTCAGTTTTTCCTCACCAAAGACATTCCCACCCCTGCATCCTCTATTGTTCTCTGGCTGTTATTGTGTTCCTCATTACTTGATTACTGTATTTCAGGTGTCAGAACCATTTTTAAATGATGATGGCACTGTAGATTTAGATTGACTGAAAACCAAAATGTATTCCCTTTTCAGCTGGTGAAAATATACATGTGAGTAGAAATGGAGTAGTGTCGGATTTTAGCTGTTGTAGGATTTCTCTTTTGTCTTTGGTAAAAGATCACAAGCCATTTCTCCTTCAAGTGCTAGACTATGTTTGTTTTGGTTGTATTTACCCAGAATGCCCTGCATTTTAGTCTGCTTCCTACTTTTGGAGTGGTCTCCAGTCTGCTTGGCATCCACATATGCCGTAAAGGTGAACCCTCGATTGGCCTCAACCCAATCGAAACCTAGGTTTGTAGGCAGACCAGAGTTCACATTTTTGGTTCGCAATCAATTACACATTCACGTCTTCTGAAACAAACCAGACTGTCTAGGCCATCGACTTAAAGTTCAATTAAAGCAGATTAACAGGGCTGGTTTGAGTCCACCAAGCAACCGGTGGACTCAAACAAGAAAAACCACTGAGACTGTCTGTCTAACGGTTAACGGAAAGAGTGAAGGGCTCTAGCAGTTTCTTAACTCAGAACTAACAGAGAGAACTCTTCACTGTTCACTCTTGTCTGAAGCTGCATGTGTTTATGCTTCTGGTTCCCCAATAATCCCTGGAAATCGGGGTAATGGCGGCAGAAACAAATCAAATGTCTGTTTGTGCTGAAGTTTCATTTGCCAAAGTACCACACACCACTGAACTGTTTTTATTAATAACTGCTTCATTGAACAATGCTGGGATTCATATTCGACTCCGCCAACAAACACCGAGCTGCTCTTGCTGCAGTGTGACACTTTGCTCACCCAGATATGTCAGCAGTAGAGTAATTGCAGCACGTGGTGCTGTCACAAGCTGGGCAAAGTGGTGAGAACAGAAAGAAACCATTCAGGTTTCAGTCCTCTGCTCTGTCATTTCAGGCTAGAGTTGGAGTTTTCATTAGGGCTTCAAAGAACATATTAAATACAAAACTGCACCAAAATGCTTTAAAGCATTTTCAGCTAATAGTTATATATGTAATTAGCAAATATTAGATCAAGAACTTTGTGTGATTATTTTAAGAAAATGTCCCCAGAAAAAATCTGGAAGTAATAATCTTCATATTTCCCCGAATGTTTCTTACCACCATTATGTACTTCAAAGTATATCAGCAAACTAGCTAAAATACTTTGTGCATGTTACACGAGGAGACTGTGATTGAGTGAATGAGCTTTAGCTTCACTGCAGGGTTTTAACTTTTCAGTTTGACTGTCGAGCAGATTCAGATGTTTATGGAAAATTTTATTCCTGCTTTAGTCATAATTTGGTTGCTTTTACACTGTGATTTTCATGTTTTAATGAGCACAATTCCACTGTTTGTGACAACCTCAGAGCCTGGGATCAGCTCCAGGCTCCCCCCCCCATCAAGACTGAAAAATGCACGATTTCCAAAATGTTTTGCTTTCAGCATAATTTGTTCTTTTCATCTGACTAAAAGACACTCTTGTAAAACCAGAGGTTCCTGTAATGTTAAAGCAGGAATAATTACTCAAAACGCTCTAAACGACTCCCAAACATTTAGGCGCCACTTTGCATCCCTTCGATCACTTTTAGCTCCGTAATGCGATGTGTAAATTATATTCCACTTAAGAGGACTCACGTTCTAAAATGTCAAGGCTGGATTTCATTCTGACTTTGATAGACTGGAGTGTTTCTGTCTTGTCATCCATTTTCTTTCAAAGCCATCATTCTCAGTCGGGAACGCAGGCTGCTTCTGGAATGTGTCAGGTTTTTAATGCTAACGTAGTAAAGAATAGGGCTGAAACCATACACCCAGTTTATGGGTCAAGGTTCATGAGAATGAGATGACTTTGGCAGTATTTTTGGAAAAATCAAAAATCTTTTTGTTTTTACAAGGTACAGATTTAAAGTTTCAATAACTGTATTTCATGTGTAATCAGATAAAAATATTCCTGTTTATGCTTTAGTTGTCTAGATTGTCTTTCTTATGCATGCCTACTTCAAAGAAAATAACAACTTGAAACACTTCATGTTTTTTGTACATGGAGGTGAGGGTTTGTTTTCCTCAAACTACAATGAATGATGGTTTTGGATGGAGACGATAGGGCCACGTCAAAGCTCAGGTTCTAGATCAGTGTTTCTCAACCCTGGTCCTCAGCGCCCCCCCTGCTCTGCATGTTTTAGATGTGCCTCTATACCAGAACAGATGATTCAAATGATTGCATGACCATCAAGTACTGCAGAAGCCTGTTAATCACCCAGAGATACAGGTGTGTGGCAGAAGGGAAAAACCTAAAACATGCAGGACAGGGGGGCGGTGAGGACCAGGGTTGAGAAACACTGATCTAGATGAAATTGGGCATTTTTCAGTTCGGGTTGACATTAGATCATGTTGTCTCCCAATCCAAACACATGGCTCTGTTACAAGGTTTGTTTTAAAGTCTGACATCAGCCTCAAGTCTCAGCAAATGTTCAACCCAGAATGTCCTGGAAAGCCTTCCTTACGATCAGAAACAGCTTTCTGATTATCCCGTGAACGGTGTCTTTTTGACTGACAGCGCTTTTTATTGAGTCCCTCTCATTTTGACATCAATCCAAATCCTAGCATTTATCCACACTGGGATTTACTCCTCCATCTTTCACCTGCTTTTGTTTTTAGACTTTGTCACAACTCGGATCCCATTTGTCTCTCCTTTACTCGATGTCTGCTCTTTTTCCGTCTCTTTATCTTGCCGTGTCACTCTTGGCGTGCGCTCATTCATATTGTCGTCTGAGTTTGATGTCACAGCTCAAAACAAGTCTTCCTTTGATTCCTCCCTTCAGTCTGCAGTCTTTTCTCCCGTCTTACGTCGTCCGCCCACTTATCATAACTTATATTCATTTTTTTCCCACCTCTTTCTGTGTCCCTTTTATCAATTTGTCCTTGGCCGACATTGCCCCTCTGGTCTTCGTAAAGCTCTCCCTTTGGTTTTCCTCTCAATCTTTTCTACTGTAACAATAAGAGAGTGGTGCAAAGGGACCCTGGGCTGCCCCCTTCTTCCTTCTTCTCCATCTTTTACCACTCTGCCTTCCCATGCCAGTTGCCGTCATTCATTTCTCACTCTTTGTTCCTTTAAAGACAAAATATATGGACACTAATTATACAGATGGTTTTCACGTTGCCAGTTCCCATGGTGACTGTGCAGTAAAAGAGAGGGTGAAATGGCCAGTGGTCAGACGCCAACAACTAAACTGTCACTCAGTATGAAAACATAGAAAAAGGAATAAAGGGCACCAGGTTTCTTAAGCATGTACTGACTGACCTGTTGGAACCAAACACATGGATAAACAGAATTCAGCATTTTCAGAAAAAAAAAAAATGTAGGTATGATGATATTGGGTGGAAGGGGGCTTGTTTCACATTCATAAATGTTATTAGGCCTTTATTGACTCCATCTAACAGCTGCATACATCATCCCACCTAATTTTCCACCAGATCAGATGCCAGAAAAAATCAAATTTTTTTGGGCTTTATCCTAAAATTACAGCCAGAGCTACAACAGAATAACCTAGATCAAAACCTAGTCATTTTATTTTTATAATGTTTTAGTCGGAGCCGAGACCCAAACACAAGTCAATCTGTGGAAAGAGCTGTAAATCACAGTTCACAGACACTCTTCATCTGATCCAACTGAGTTTGGGCTATTGTGCAAGGAAGAATGGGCCAAGACACAAATAGACCAGAAGGAAGTTGAAGCTCTTTTCAATACATGATCCTGCTTATTAAATAATGATCCCTAGACATAAAGAATAAAGAAGGCACAACCCTAGAACTTTCTCTTGTGAACTTGTTCTGGGTAAGTCTTGCTTTTATCTAGCAAGGTCTTTTTTTAGAGAAATGTTATAATAGAAACACTGCAGGGAAACACTGGCCTTTGTTAATAATTGCTACTTTCTCTGGTTTTTGACTAGAATGTTGAAAGAGCATAATTACATGGAAATGAGGGGAATCAAATATCGAAATTTCTTTCAAATTATGAGGTAACTGATATTAATCATTGTGAGAAAGTCTTAACATTTCCTCCTGGAAGTCAGTGGGGAAAGGCTGAACAAATAAGAGATCATTTTATAAGGAAAGTACGACTTAAGATGCATTCAAACTCTCTGAAGTCTGGAGAATTTCATTTTCCCCCTTTAGTTTATTTTCTCAGGTGTGAGCAAATCTTTTAGTTTCCAACGTTTACCATCTTTTCCAAAGATTGTAATTTATTGTCCAAACTCTTTAGAGGAAGCAAAGCACGACTGAAGTGATCAGCATTATAGACACTTCATTCAATAGTTACTGGAAAAAAGCAGTCTAGAGAATGAATCTACCATCCAACACTGCCAACACATCGACATTATAAAACCTAATGCATTTCCTTTATGCCAATACTCACAGGTATTGGCATAATGGAAGTGAATTGCAGAAAATGTATGTGTTTCAAGCAAAAGTCAAAACACTTACAGCATTCCTTTTCTTTAAACGTTTTTTTCACATTTTGTTACAATCTCAAACATCATTGGGTTTTACTGAGGCTTTGGCAGAATTACACCAATTAGAGCATGCTTGGAAGGAAAATGTAACCAGAGTTTATTTTGACTGGCTGCACAGTGGTGCAACTGGGGACTTTCTGCATAGAGTTTCCATATTTTCCTTGTGCCGTTTTGGGTTCTCTCTGGGTACTCAGGCTTCCTCCCACAGTCCAAACACATGGCGGTTAAGTTGATTGGTCTCTTTAAATTGTCCTGCCCAAGTTGTACCCTGCCTTAGTCATTAGAGGCAACAAAAAAATTGACCAGGGTGAAGGTTCACCTATCCAAAACACAGTCACACTTATATTGAAACAGCCCAATCAAAACTTGAAAGCTGATGTCCACAAACTCACTTAACCCAATCTGATAAAGGCTGATTTAAAGTATTTTTGCAAAGAATGACTGGAATACTTTTTTTCTGTAAAGCATTGAATCAGGTGGGCTGAATCCAAATGCTCATCACGCTTTCCAGAATTTTGTTTTAGAAATACAAGGAAACATTCTATTTGTTCCTCTACTTCATAATTTTGTGCTATTTTATGTCTAATCGGTGCAGCCCCTTATGTTGAGAAAAAGTGGAAAAAGCTGAGGCTTTGATAAATCATGAGCTTTGGTTGGATTCAGTAAAGTTTCCCCCAGAAAACTTGCTAAGTCCAGTGGCTGGGTGCTAGGGGAATCATTCATCGAGTGGCCCATCGTGTTTTTGAGTTTAAAAATGTTTAACATTGACAGGAAATTTGAAAATATCACTTGATAATTATAAGTTATTGAAAGACCAAATATAAAGTCTAAAAAGTGCAAACATTTTTAAGTAAAGTCACAAAGTAAGGGCACAAGTAAAGTCTGGTGGCCCGCCAGGCTTATTATCCACTGATCCAGGCTTTCACTGGAACTTGCTTGAACCTGGAGGCCATGCCAGTCACCTTTTTTAAATCTAGAACGAATAGTATTCTAGAAGCACATTTTAGTTAGGGAATAACTAAAATGTGCTTTTAGTTATTCCCTGTCACCCTGTTCAGTCCTAACTGTAGTGTAATTACATCATAACATCAAAAGAAGTATTTCATGCAGAGTTTTATGCAGAGTTAAAAACCATTTCTTAAAAGCATGTCTTTGCGTGCTTTTAAGAAACGTCCATCTTGTTTGGCGTCTTCAACCAGGAGGCATAGCAGTTCCCCACTGGGTCAGACTGGACACTGACAGTCTGTTAGCATGTTAAGAGGATTTATGGTCCAATTAGTCCACTCAACCATGAAGAAGAGAGTTAGCCAAAACACTGTGAGGTCAACATCTCAAGACACCTCACAGTTGGCTAATCACCGAAAATCTCTTTAGTCCTTCACAAAAAAACAGGATCACCCCACAGGAGACATGAATACCAGCATTTCCTGTTCATAATGAAGCACTCTGTGGAAAACCCAAGCAACCTTGAATCCATCTGGGGAAATACCCTATAGATCTGAAAGCTAATTATATGTAAACAAGACAGAGTGGAGAGGAGGAAAGCTGCAGACAGGAGTCAAGTTTGCACTTATAGGACGTAATAAATAATTGTTAAGCAGACTGTAGAACCTAATATACAGTTAAAAAGAAGCTTTGGCGTCAAGATTAAATGTTCTATGGTTCAGAAATCATGTCTTAAAAGCTGAGCATCCACACTGAAGTACTTGTGAAGGAAACAGTGGTTTAACAAAATATCTCAAGGTAACCTACAGAATAGGTAACCAAACAGGGTAACACAGTGTCATGAATAAGATTGTCATGACACTGTCAGAGAAACTTTTCTTTTCTAATGTGCACACACATAGAAATTGAGGTAAAGCACAATTTAATGCAACCAGCTCATGATTTTGTTAGGTGTTCTTGCCAGCTAAGAGAAACAAATCTAGTTCTTTAAACTGAAACTCTCCTAGCTTCACCTCTTCTACAAGTTTTAGATGCTGTGGGAGAAGGACAGCAATTTATTAATTTGTGCTAATTAGACATCATGGCAGCCCATTAACCTGCGGTTTATCATCAACCTCATTAGTAGAACGGTGTCTGCTTTAGTAAATAAGCTGATGACCGACTGAAGAGCACCTGTTCATGTTCGTTGAAGGATTCTTACAGTTACACCGGATATATTTAGAGTGTCAGAGTAAAGAGGAGGGACAGAAATGGATGCTATTCAGCTTGGTCTCATTTCTAAAAATAATGAAACCAAACACTTTCATTTCTAAAAAACAAAAGACATAAAAAATCATGTATTATTTTCCTTCCACTTCAGAATTCTGATCTACTTTGTTAGTTTGTCACATGAAATTTCAACAAAATACACTTTTTAGAATGTGTGAATGCTTTCTACAGTATATGTAATACATAATGGTTCATATCTCCTTATGTGTTGAGTTTAATTAAAATCAGCTGATATACGGCATAATTTCACCTTCTCCTCTTCCTCCGACTCCTTTGGCCATCTTTCAAAACTTTTTTTCCCATCAGTCTCATCATTATTGCTCTTATACAAACATCCTCAGACACTCGCCTTCATGAATATGCAGGACCTGGGATCAAGCCCCTTGTACAAACTGTCAGGAAGACAAATGATGCAATGCACTGCAACACACACACACACACACACACACACACGCGCGCGTGCCGCTTCAGTGAATGAAAAACCTGAACTTGTCTGTTGGTATATGTGCTACTGTATATGTAAATGCAAGAGATGTCAGAGTCGACCTGTTAGCTTACTGTACTGGAGCAGACCGGGATCCCGTACGTTCTGTGCCGCAGTCAATAATTTCTGTTCCTCCTCAGCGGGGAGCCGTAAAGCTGGCCGAGAGCCGCAGAAATGACATTGATGTTTCAGAGGACATGTGTACTTTGTGTGCTGTGAGGGTTGAACATTAGTCAGGCAACACTATGAAAGAGAAAACAGACAAATAATCAATGTCCAATTTGAAGTTATTGAACCATGAACAGCGTTCAGTATATGTGAAGACAGGTTGTGTGGCGTATCGAGAAAAGCACGACGTATTTCATTGAACAGCAAGACTTATTTCTGCACTTGAAACTTTGAAAGTGCTTTGTGTCCATTTCTATCAAAATGCATGCAGAAACAGTGAGTTTAAGCACACAATAATGCTTTCCACTGTAATGCCTGAATTAACTTATTTAACTGGTTGAAATATTTTAAAACACCATAACTTTGTCATATCCACAGATCTGTTCTCCAGGTGATGTGTGTGTGCGTGTCCATGTGTGCGTGCATACGTGTGTGTGTGTGTGTGTGGGTGTGTTTCTACCTCTGACAGAAAGATGTGGCTGTCAGGTGTGTCCTTACAGCCGAAGTTCATCCGGTCTAATCAGGAGTTCAAGGTGTTGCAAACTGAAAAGTAAAGAAAATCAGTAAAGTAAACCTTTACTGCTATAAACTACTATAAAATAAAAGCCTAGATCCTCATTGACATTACAAGAGGAGGTTCATTTAAAAATACTGCACCTGTTAATAAAATCACAATGAAGGCATCAGACTTGGCTCATTGGCGTGTTTTTACAGTAGCTGTCCTCCTCGACTCGCATCATGTTCAGTATGGTGGTGTTTGTATGGTACTCTGACGTGTTTGACAAGTTTTGTTGTGTTGCCACAACTTACCTTTTTCCCACAGACATCACAAATAGTGTCTCGGCTATTTGTGGAGCTCAAATAACTCCACGCACAACTTCTTTTACGGCAGCAGACAGCAGTTTGATCAATATGTTTTCTAATTGAAGGGGCAATAAATCCTGTTTTATCTTTTGCCTTGTCTAATAAAGTAAAATGATAGGGATCCTGTTACTTTCTGAGCCATAGTTGTGTCACTAACTCTTGGGATATTACAAACATCATTTTAAGTGCTCAAAAACTCTTTGTTCACTCAGCAATTTTGTGGCAATCACTAGACTGTGATTACAGATAACTGCTATCAGTGGATCATGGTGTAATTTGGACACTTTCTCTGGGTGTTTTGTTATTAGATTCCTAAAAGTACACTTCTTTGTAATTTAGTACTCATCAAGTTTGTCAGGCAATCAGGCAAATCGATCAGCTATGTACAAACAGTCTTCGCAGAACTTGGGAGTGCGTTTCATGAAGAAGTATCACCTCTTGTCTGGCTCACATTGATTGGTGTTGATTAACGGACAAGCCCAATCAGCCATTTCGCTCTTCTCAAAGCTGTAAGTGGGCTTGTTGTTGGAAAACAGTGAGATTGACAAGGGACAACCAAAAAATAGAATTCTAAAATTCTAATGTTATCCAGCACACTGTGTGGTTATATCATCTTCAGTACATCAGGGAGAAGCCAAAGGAAATAACCAAGATGGCTTACCTTCATTTGCAGCTGATCAAAAGTTGTTCCTAGAAGACATGGGTGGGTGAATGTGACAATGTTCAATTGTTAAATTGGACTTGAGTGCTACAGTTAATTTCTCTCACCATGGTGATTGAGGTTCAAAAGTTTTCTTACTGTGCAAAATTAAAAAGATGTTCTTAGAATATTGGTAGTTCAGTCTATAATGTGTCAATGATCAAATGACCAAATGATCAAAGAGTCCCTTCAACGGTTTGAAAAGTATCATAAGGTGAGGAGAAGAGCTAGAGTCACATACGTATTGAGGACATGAGCGACAACATGGACAAAAACAGATGAATTTCCATTACAAATGTGCGCAAAACTTTGATACTCCGCTAATGTCGAAAAAACTGAATTTCACAGTTGCGACGTTTCCATTAAAAAAAGAAATGCAATTATAAAAATAATAAATAAATGTTTGTTCACGCAAAAAGTAATTAAACACCATGCCGCGCCTTCATCCTCCAACTGTCGTCTTCTTCATGGTTTGCTTCAGTGATGATATCTGGTTGTCAATGGAAATGCACCTTCTACACCTGCCATCCACTGGCTCCGTCATCCAGTTCCAGTTTGAATGCACATTTTCAGCCATACAAAGATTTTCACCAGCTTTTGCTCTGAAATCAATTAAGGAGCCTGAGGAAAAACCAATGAAAGCCACTGAAGATGTGGCACTTTAGAAATCAAGTGGTATTCCCCCTTTAACCAAAGCTCTTCAAATCCTCTACCCAAGTGGATTGGATTCTGTGTCAAGCTATGGAATTTAATGAATCAGGAGCAATAAAATCCCTCCACCACTTCCTCTGATCTTTAATTTGACGCATGACTTTTGTGACGACTGCAGACGTACAATCACTCTCTAATTTCCCCCTGAAGCAGAATTTTGCCCATGTCTCATGACACGCAGGCAACAATGATTAACTGTGAGCAATTACTACTGGAACGGGGGGCTTCCTCGTCTTCTCTCTTCGCCCCCTTCCTAAAAGGCGGCCCTGGCTATTAATACCAAAACATGTCGACGCCATTGTTTCAGCCATCACTTTCAGCGGGTTTCTTTATTCAGGGAAACAGCCGTCACTTCTCCTGACGGCTCGAGTTCCGACAAATTACGCTTTGAGAAAATTTGTGGAGTTGCATTTGAGAACACGCACGGCTCTTTGTGACGGCGGGGACAGCTGAAGAGCGAAGGGAGGGATTGATTGTCGAACAAAACATAACTCATCAAACAGGACTATTCAGAGGTGGCAGCTCTCACTGATAAATGCTACGACATCTCACTGTTAGCAATGACATTTGTCATCTGAGATTTTTTTTTCCCCACATCTTATATCTTTTTGGATACAATTCTGTTTCTCAATGCTCTGTTAGTCAAAGCTCATCTCCTTTTGGAATAGCAAAGATTCACTGGGAACTTGAGAAAATCAGGACTTCACTGCACAGTAATACAAATCCTCTAACTCAAGGCCTGAGGGTCAAATCTGGCCCGCCATAGTTTTCTGTGTGGCCTTCCAGACTCCAGATGCTACATCACATTAATCAGTCCACTCAGTTTTCAGTGATTGTGGAAATTCATTTCAAAACAGAGTCCCATATTTTACCCGCTAATGCATAACTGTAAGTTTATTGCAAATTTTCTGCAAAAACTGCCCGAAACCCACCTGTAGGTGGCAGTATTTTGTACTTTTATGGCACAGTTGCCTCAGCCTTATTTGAGGTCAAGTTATCAGTTTGTTTGTGATCGACATGACAATTAAAAGTCACAATTAACGACATACATAGACTCAAATAGTGCAAAATTCCTTGAAACTATTTCTAAATTAGACTCATAAAATTTGTGATTTTAATTGCAAGGAAAAATCAATCACAAAATCACACAGGGATTGAACAATGTGAAAAGAATTTTAAGAAGTACCTGTAAAATGCAGAGACAAGTATTTATTAATATTCTAACATATTTGGCGCAAAACAAAAATGAGTTTGACACCCCTGCTCTACACTATGCACACTGGCCACTGGACACCTGTTCTTTCCTGTTAACAAAAGTAAAGGGTTTCACCAACTCAAACGTAAGACTTTTAAGACCTTTTTAAGACCATTGTGACTGGAATTTAAGACCTACATGTCCTCAGAAGTGTACAAACGTCATCCAGCAAATTGGCCATGAATTTGTACTTACCCAAGAT
Organism: Poecilia latipinna; assembly: GCF_001443285.1. Classification (NCBI taxonomy): domain Eukaryota; kingdom Metazoa; phylum Chordata; class Actinopteri; order Cyprinodontiformes; family Poeciliidae; genus Poecilia; species Poecilia latipinna. The sequence continues at coordinate 300,707 of NW_015113376.1, forward strand.
AGACGTAAAAATCGAGCTACCTGGCTAACTTTTAGCTTCTCGAGTCAGATGACGTGAAGATGTTTGTGACTAAAACTTTTGCCTGGCAGAAAAAAAAAAATACATTGAATTTAAACAAGATTAAATATTCCTGCCAAGACAAAATTTAATACCTAATTACTTTTTAAAATTAAGTTGGGGTATTTTAAGGTCTTAATTTTAGATAAATAAATTTAAGACTGTTTTTAAGGATGCAATGAGTCGCTGAAATAGCAAATTATCCACTTGGGCATCTAGCCATGAGGAGAGCGATTCGCTGATGTTAAGACCAATCATCTGAATGAGGGAGAGAGGGGATTCAAGTGATTTAGATGGCATTTTTGATGGTAGCTGCGCATCTGCTGGGATTTTCACACACACATCTTTCCAGTTTTGCAGAGAAGGGTTTAAACTGAAGTAAATATACGAGCAGACAAACCAAGGTTGTTTTGCAGAAGATATTTTCATTTAAGCAGATATACGACCATACACACCAGCCAAGTATAAATGATATGTGGAAGAATTTACTTTTACAAATTCGGTAAGCACAGTGACGACACCTGCAAATCCGGTCTTGTGCAAGTTTTTCAAGTGAAGTTTAAGGTTCATAGATTTGAAAACTAGGCACATTTTCTCCATGAATCCAGCTTATTTCAGTTTGTTTTATGAACTTATAACATTGTTTTTAGTTTGTCTCATTTTTAAATCTTCATTTCAGTTAATAATTTGTCTAAATAAACAGAGTTTAGTTGTTCAGACATGAAATTATTAAAAACAAAAACATCTGCCTGAAAATTATTTAGCATATGTGATTTCAGCTAACATTTTCTGTTATTCTAACAGTTCAGCTGTAAGAGACATTAAAAGTCCATCCATTAAGCAGCACAAGTCGTTACAAGGCAGAAAACTCAACTCTAACGGACTTGAAACTTTTGGTTTCAGTTTTTTGTGGAAAGCTTCTTTGTTTGAGAAGCAGCTCCCAGTTTCTACTATAGTTTTACCTTCTAAAATATTGAGGAACAGGTTTTCATCACATCCTGTGGTAACGACTCCTCGGTCACTTTGACTTTATAAGGCTGACCTATCGACTGAACACTGAGAAGTTAGCTGACTGTGACAGCCTGATGAAAAACGTCAAACCCCCCCACACCCCTAAAAAAAACCTCTTCCCTCCTTGGATGCCTTTCAAGCTCAGCTATTTCCTCTAAGGTGTTAAACTTCTCTGTCCAGCTGCCACTATCACAGTGTGACTCTCTGGCTTTCTGTGTCACCCCTGGCTTTCTTAATAAACGCTTTCTCCTCCAGCTTCCCCTCACTAACCTGCTCCCTTTTGTCTCTTTTTTCCCCCCAATAAAGTCCCCCTGTGGTACATGTCTTATTCCGTCCTCCTTCCCCCGCGTCTAACTCTGGCTCTTTAAAGTGCAGCTCTCCCTCGGGGGTCCCCGTCCGTGTCATTACTTCAGTCCCGGATTCAAAATGTCATTAAAGTCACTGCTTTAGTCAGAATTCATTTCAATTAGACCATGTCTCCCTGGGACTCCCAATCCCGGTTTCATCTCTCTTTCTTTCTTGCCTTTCTCCTCCAGCCACAAAAGATACGAAGGTGACATTGATTCTATCAGAACGACCTCCAATTATAATACAAGAGAGTGGAACATACTCAGGACTTTTTATTGGAAATTAACTTGAGACTATGTGGTAATCTACAAAATAAATGGCTTATAAAATGTGAAGCCATAATAAAAGGACAGATCATGTTATCTTACCTGGAGAAGCTAACTCTCTTGGTGACTTCATTCCTGGTAAATCTGAGTTCGGTGGACGTAGCAGGATGAAGCTAACGGTTAACCCGAGGATTATGAAGGCCGAAGCAGAAAATGTGTCTGATGTCAAAAATATTGTGTCAATATGCAACATCTCAGAACTGAACTACAATGACTAGAGACGAAACGGGAAAGAAAAACAGGCAAAGTATAGACACCTTTACTTTAAAAAGTTGACAGTTTTTATTTCTGTTTTTCTCCTGTAAAATCTGTTCACAGCAAATAAAGGGTAAGAATTTTTCTCTTTTTTTTTCTTTTACTCAACAATTACCTTTATAGACTAGAATTAATGTTGGAATGGTAGAATGTATCCAAATAAATGCAGAGAGAAGACAGTTAAAACTTTATTATGGAGATTTGCTTCTGATGTATTTTTTAAATGATGGCCATTATACAGCAACAGGATGTTTATGAGGCACGCAGATTTTTTAAATAGTTTTTTTTCTTTGTTTCACCAGTTGTGGGTCCAAAACTGGCAACACATCAGAGGCGTTGGCTAGCATTTTAAAAATCCACAATGATCAGGTGAAAAATCGATTTAAACGTTTTAATAAATTAAACCTTTGCAGCTTTGTGCAGGTTGTGATTCTGAGGAGCTGTTAAGGTCATTAATCAGAGGTGTTTTGTGTAAAATATGTGAAATGATATTTGTGAAAATGTTGAATTGTTTTAGAGGTAGCTTAGTTTAATAAATCTAACAGGAGATGAACATGCATTTTGACATTAATCAGAGTTCCATGACATTCACACATGCCCGCATTCTAGAAGCAAGTTTCTTTTTTTTTTTTCTTTTTTTTTTTGAGCAAGAACTTGTTCGATCTTATAGTTTGTGGCTGGACTTGAAAATTGCTGTTCACAGTTTACTAAGTTATTTTACCAGCACTCCTAACATCCACTGGGAAGGGTAAAAACAAATTATTCAACTCATTAAAATGTATTAAAATAAATGGAAAAACCTGAAAATGAGACAAATAAATCACATCTGAAAAGCTGGATTTGATTTTCGTCAGGGTAATAGTGATCAAAGTGAAACGTAAAGCCTTGTGTCATCTCAAACTCTTCCGCCCTGTAGCTGCTGATCACCTGCTACGCTCAGCGGTGTTCCTCTTCGCCTTCATATCACAAGTAACTTCCTGTCGGCCGTTTCTATCGCCTGGTTACAGCAGAGGGAGTCCTGATGCCAGGAGGTCAATGAGGTAAAAGAAAGAAATGATTGTGAAAGTGATGGGAACACGGACACACCACAGAGATTTCAGCGAGAGCCTTTCTGTTGAAGACGTGACATCGATAAGAGGAAAAAAGCGCTGAGCAGCACAGATAGAAAGAAAGGAGAAGAGACAGATAAGGGAAAGGAGGAGAGGAATGCAAGAGGAAGTCTGATGAAAATGTGACATCTAAAAGCAAAATGAGCTAAGAAGACTCAGTGGGAAGCGATGAAGTATTTCTCAGGTTGTCACCGTTTCTGCCTCTTCTCTCCAATTATCATCACCATCTTTTTTATCTCTATGCTTCTGCCTGATAGCTGAAGATACGAAGTCAATGCTGCGCTACGTGGCTTTTATAAAAAATGGGTTTTATTTGTTAAAACTGTCATTATGTTGTAACAGGATAGTATGAAACATTTAATCTGTCAAAAAACTGAGTTCCTCTGTTCTAACTATAGAAATACACAACTCAGTCAGAAACAACCAGTCAGAGCCAGGAGGAGGGTCTTAGCGCTGTCAATCATGTTCATGTATGTGCCGACCACACTCTACAATTTTATTCTTCTTTGCTACAGCTGCTTCACAACAATGGAGCCTCCCATGAATGCTAAAGCTAGTTAACATGGTTACCGATGACGGCGGATAAACAGGTAGTTCAAAGTGCTTTACATCATGAAAACATAAAAACGTCATAAACATGTTGCAAAGTCAACAATTGTGAAAACCAGTAAGAGACATTCATTTTTTCCCCCAGTACCATCGTTAAAATCATCAATACACATCAAATATGTTGGTCACAGTTTCATTTATATTATTTTTCACCATTAGCAAGCAGCACATACACGTGCCTGATCGACAGCACTAAGACCCTCCTTCTCCTGGCTCTGATTGGCGCAGTTCTTCATGCAACAATAGCAGCTCAGAGAGGAGGAGCTTCATTTTGTCACAGATTATATGTCTCATGTTAAACAGTTTTAACAAATAAAGGAAACACATATTTCTGTAAAAGTTACATACTGTAGCTTTCAGTCATTCTTAATCAGTTAGAATGAAAAAAGTACAAACAAATTGGAACAAGTACAATCTGCACAAGTACAAATTTAAAGTATTGATATTTTATTGAGTAGACCGACATATAAGGGTGCGTGTTTGTGATATTGTACTTATATTGTAATATGTAAAACTAACTTTAGTTGCAAAGCAGCTAAATAAAGTAATATACAAGTATAGAGAATTTACCATTGATTGATTGGATTGATTGAGAACCCACTCATTGAGAACACATCTCACACATTTTTTGACAGATTTTTTAAGACTCTTCCTCAGTAAGAGTAAAGATTTTTGTTAATTTCTTTCATGAGCAAAACAATGTTAATGTTCCTTTAAGCACAATTCAATCACTTTCTTCTCCAGAGATAAAAAAAAAAAAGCAGACGTGGGAACATTTTTCTTTACATTTACCTGATTATAACTTCCCTGGCACCGTTTCTTAGAATTTTTCACCTTTTTTGTTTGTTAAAACATTACTGCTCCTTCTTCTTTTGGTGTATGATAATTAAGTCTCATCATTCTCAGGCTGTCCTTGGAATTTATTAGACAAGATTAAGAGAGGTACTTTGCATCAGTCAAACATAAAACATTAATCAGGCTACCTGAGATTATGCAGAACAGAAGATAGGGTAGCTTCATAATGAGTTGCCTGATGTTTGCTGAACGTTCACTGAACTGTGTATAGGAATATGAGCATTCTGCTCTTTTACAGAAAGCAGTTCCAAAGTCCCAAAAATGTCTTTTGTCTCATGGACTGTGATCCCCTCAGATCAGACAATATTTGATTCAAATTTAAGTTTCAAAGAGCACATTAAAAATGTTACAAAAACTGCAGATTTTTCTCTGCCAGAGTCTTCAGAGCCATCCTTTATATAACTACCATTCTGGTCCTTTTAAAAGAACCACACCTCCATGACGGATACTTTAGATCTCAGCTGCTAGAGGGCTAATGAGGATTAGAACCTGAGTTTACATTCCACCAATTTTTTTGTTTTTTTGGTTCTTAAGGTTTTTGTGGCACTAATGGCCTTTACTCAGCAGTATGAAGGGCAGAGAGTGAAGAGGAAGACATGCTGTGAATCCCCCTGGGCCAGGAATGTTGGTGAGCCATGAATCGCCTCCATCACATCGATTTTCAAGTCTCATCTTTGGCTTTCTGGTATTTAAATGTCTTCAGAGGTCTCAAGGCAGAGTTATAGTCTTGCTTTTGAAAGTTTGCATTGAACTGAGCAAGTGGTTTGGCATTTATGGTCGACGCATATGTGTGCGTCGTATTCTCTGAAAACAAGCCCTCATTGAGGGTTGATATAAATGCCAGAACAGAGAAACCTGCTCTGCAATGGCACATTCAAAATTTCTCAGTTTGGACGATGCACTATTTGGCACCGCAACCTTGAGCAAGACCAAACTCGCACTTGGCAACCTGTTCAATGTGTCAACTATAAAGCTAGCTTTAGCCCACCCTGATTATCAGATGTGGTTCTATCCTCCAGTCCCTCTAGGCCCCTGAGGTCTTCTGGAAAATGTCTGGCAGCACCTAGAATGTCAGCAGAAGGCCCTCTGCTGTAGAGGAGTCTTCCTGATGACCCAAGCAGATCTGGGAGTTGAGACATAAACTGAAGACGCATCGATTCAACCTGACTTGTATTTGAAATTTAGAGCTATTCCCTATCTCTAATAGTTTATTGTTTTATTCAGATCCTACAAGCCTCTACACTACCAGTTAGGCAAGTCACAATAAGTTTTGCTGGACAATAAATCATCCCAGTAATTATTGCGATAAACGATAATATTGTCATTTTGAGACCATTTTCAAGCAACATTTTCATAAAGGCAAAATAATGCAAGTTTGCTCTCTCAAAGACCAATAAACTTCCATTTTGTAAAGGACACTTAGCACCGGAGCTGGAAGATAATTTAAATATCCAACAATAAAACACAACAGCCAAAATTAATAAATGAAAACACACACAACTATAAACAGAACGGATTATGATGTCTATGTAAACAAAACTGCTCTTCAAAAATGATTAATTAGCAGAACAGACATTATTGAGCCCATTCTAATTTATCATGGGATTAATTTAATGTTCCAACAGGATTATCAATTTATACTTTATTATTTTATTGCTGTTTAGGTAAGTTGTTAATGTAGAAGAGGTTTATTGTATGTTTACTACTAGGTATGATTTAGTGTAATATTTTAGGGATGCACGCTACATCAGCACTTACATCAATAAAATTCTTTTGATAATAATTCTAGAATTATCAAACAGATGACTCTTTGGTAATTGTGACCAACCTAAAGGAGAAAAGTTTTAGTCTTGTTAATCATCAAGCAAGTGAAGAAATCAAATATTTGTCTTTTTACACTTTGGCTATAACTATCAGGTTTCAGCTCCATTTGTCACAAGTTTTCACAGAACAGCTCAGCAGTGAGCCGACATAATTCATTTTTATTAGCACAATATTATTAATAGAACTTTCCTTCACACACAAAACAAATGTCTGTTTCTTATTATATTTCGATTGACCCTTGTGGGCTTGTACATCCTGGACACACAAGCACAAGCTGATCTCATTTACACCTTACACATCTCATGAGCTGTGAGTTCTGATGTGATCTAAAATGGTAATCAAAACACACACAGAACGTAAGAACAAAAGAAACTAAATACAAAGGGATCAACTGAACAGGCCAGATGGAAGCAGAAGGAAAGAAAAAAAGAAACAAACAAGAAAAGGCAAATGAGATAGTGGGGAAAAATTACGAGTCTGGCTTGACATATTTTCCACCATAAATAGTTCTCTGAATGCTTACTAAGGTGTTGGGTTATTTGCAGCTGTATATTAGTCAACTCTACAGTTTGATCACTCAGTATATGTTAATTAGAGGCCCATTAATTAACAGCCAGTTGGTGCCAATTCGTTCGCTGGAACAGATGGGCATCCCCGACACAGACAGATACGCTGTGCTTTGAAAAATAATGAAGCAGTGATTTTAATTGCTTATACGTTGAAAAAGGGTGGGGCTATTGTTGAGCTCTTTTCTGTTTGTTTTTCATGTTGCTTTCTGAGTATTTCTGTTTTGGGTGGAATATGAATAGGCATCACTGAGACTAATTAGTGTTCTGGAACTAGAACCTCAGAGTAACTTAGCTAGTGAAATGTCACTTCTCAAGGTCATATGCTCTTTTCCTTTGAAACATGACTGTGTGGTAATTGTTGGGTTGTTGAATATCCCTTGAGTTGAATGAGCGATGACTTTGTAAATAAATGCTCTTTTGAGAAGTTTTTGATTCTTGATTTTTCTTAATTTAAGTTCCCTTTGGGATCAATAAAGTATTTTTGAATTTAATTTACATATATTGTACCAACATCATCAACGTTAGCTTGAGATGGGCACCAGCAACCCTACTCACCCCACTAAGGGACAAGGGTGTAAGAGGATGGATGGATGGATGGATGGATGGATGGATGGATGGATGGATGGATGGATGGATGGATGGATGGATGGATGGATGAATGGATGGATGGATGGATGGATGGATGTTTTCATGAGAGAGCAAAGTTCTGTATGTTGAAAATGGCACTTTAAAGTAAGAGTCACCTGATTCATCTGTTTCAGTTTCAGATACTGTACTTAGTGAAATGAAGAATTCAATTCTACTTCAGTCTCAATGTCACCTGAAATGGTACATCATATTCAAGAATTTCTTTTAACAGATTCACATTTTCTTTGTCAAAAACCTAGCCCGACACAGTGGTTGCAAATAATAATAATAATAATAATAATAATAATAATAATAATAATAATAATAATAGCTTTCTTTTGTAATTCCCTTTATATCTTGAGATCTAAAAGGTCTCCAGATATTATCTAAAGCTAATTCTAGTCAGCTAGAAACCAGCGAGCACAACATGTATCCTGCAGTATATGAAGCCCTGTATTTGTTCCTGTTAAATACAAAATAATAATAAACTACGATGTAATAAACAGATGAAAGCTGGTTCAATTTAGTAGATATTTTTTTCATAAACGTGCTTTTGGTGCAATTTATCTTTTTCTTTTTTTTTATACACTGAGTCTGAAGTTATTATTAGCTGGCTAGCCAAGCTAGTGGCTCTGTTAGCTAGCTCTGTTAACAGAGCCAGTTAGCTGGCCCTGCTGTCACTTTTAGCTATAAGCTAATGGTGTTAGCTTGATAGTTATCCTTTCAAACTGTGAAAAGAGTGATGAGCAGCATTTCTTTAGTTTCCTTACAAAAACAGCTGACTTTCTGCCTTGTCAAAAAAGAAATGTCATCTGAAAGTGCTAGGAGAGTGGACAGTGATACAACCAGAGGGAATTGCTTTCTATGAAGCTCAGTAAAAGCATTTTATCAAAAATTCTAACCATATAAGCACTGTAAAGGAATTTTTAAGGACTTTTTTAAAACTGTGCGAACCGAGCCAATGCTTTCGGTATGAATACTTGTACCTGCACATGCCTAGATGTGAAACATTCATTTTGAGAAAGTACAAAGAAGTTTGTATACAAAATGGAAAGGCTGAGATAGTTTAGAGACAAGGAAGGATAAAAAAGATGGCAGGATGTGATGAGGAACACCTTTAGAGTAAGGAGGATATTGACTTATTTGATTGAGAAAACATGTAATGAACACCAAAGATTTGTATTTAAAGTTCTACAAATGGCTTAAACAGAATTTTTCTTCCTTTCTCCCAATTTCCTTTTTTTCCCCGCTCAGGTTTTCTCATTGCATTTTAACTAATCTCCACAAAGTCCTTCCTCTTGGGGGCCTTCTATTGTCCAGACACTTTTAATTATCACCTCATTATTCAAAACTACACGTTGAAAATATATAAAATCAAAGCACTGTTATGGAAAACATAACAGTGGTAAATGCACCCAGCAGCAAACATTAACCAGTTGGTGAAAATCACCCAGGAGATAATTAAAGCCCAGTCCAGATAAATATCTCTCAATGAAACAACAAAGTGGTCAATATTTATTAGTGGGATTTGCAGATACAGAAAAAGAGAAACAAGCAGATGTATTTGAGTAGGTGCACATAAACGGGGCCAAATTAGCAACGCAAAGTCATTTCCCAGAGGCCACCACGCTCTCTGAACCTGTAAATCACATTTCGCAACTTCTGAAAAAGTATTTAAAACTTTATCATCTCTTTGTTTTTCTCTGCATCTATTTCTGTTGGCTTTTCTCACCCCAAGTGTTTCTGTAGCTCCGTCAGTCAAGGCATTGCGTCTGTCAGGCCACTGGCATATGACACTTTAATATATGAAGTCGGTGGAGCAATCATTATCGGTCTGTGAAACCTATAACTGAAGGAGTTTGAGGGAGGCAGCCACTTCATCGAGCGAGGTAGCTGTGAGTCAGTAGAAGGACTCTGAGAGAGAAATAAAAGAAAGCTGTCAAAGATAATGAAATGGTTGTTCAAGTTTGCTTTTCAAATTATTCAACTTCCTGAGACAAATCAGGAGACTTCAAATGAAGCTAAGGAATGTAACAGGAAGTCTCCGTAGGGTAAAGCAGATGCTAACGTGAGCAAGAAGAACTCTCTGACACATTGCTTAGACATTCTTCTTGTGCTTTTTAAGAAATCTGTTATAAGTGTTGTCTATTGCAATTTAGCAACAACAAACTGTTGTTTACCTTAAGATGAACTTTAAAATCTGTCAGAAATCAGGAATAATATTCAGGATAGGTGCTTCAGGACTGTTTGGTCTGGTTAAGCTGAACTTTAGTTTGCTTGCCTAGAAAATCCAGTTGTGTTCAAACTCTGCTGCATAAAAGCAAATTCTGGTCCTCCTTAAAACCAAGGCTTCGGTTTGGTTGAAGTGAACTCTGCTGCGGTTTGAATCCGTATGTGAATGCCAAGGGAGCCAGAGACCGCTCCAAAACCTGGAAGCAGACTGTAGTTCAGGGAATTTTGGGTAAATACAACCAAAACAACGCACATGTTTAGAGCCAGCAAAAGAGAATGGCTCATGGACTGTCACCAAAGACAAAAATACCTCCAACAACCACTAGAATCTGATGCCACTACATTTTTATTTTCATTTCGTGAATGAGGAAGTTGCACTCTGCGTCTTCTTCAGAAGGTTTTTGTGTCGTTTCCTTGTGCAGCACCACCACAGGTGAGCGGGGTAACAGGTTTTTCAAAGGGTTTGGTTCAGTTGATAGTGCAGAATGAACTTAAACTCAAAACGTAATAAATTTTGGTCACCAATTGAATCTAATCTAATCAGGTGTGAAAATGCCCTAAGAGGTCCAATTATTGTTTGTTTTCAACAATGATTAAAAGTTTGCTCTAGTCACTTATTGGATGGATGGATGGATGGATGGATGGATGGATGGATGGATGGATGGATGGATGGATGGATGGATGGATGGATGGATGGATGGATGGATGGATGGATCCTACAACCCACAAAATGATGGCATTGAGTCTAAACAGCCTAGAACATGACTAATCTGAACACGGCATGAATGCAAATGACATAATAGTAATAAAGTAAGTTCAATTAACATGCAAACACACAACATGTATCTGTAATTTGAATGAATTATCAACCATTAGGCCCTTCTTGCTGGAGGACAGTTTTGACCCTTTAATAATATCATGTAGTTACAATTAATTAAGGAAGATTTGACACAGCTGTGGCCCAGCTATTAATGTCAGCTCGTTTGTGTCTTTCAAGTTTTAATTGAAAACGTGGAATTGCTTCACTTTCTAAATGTGCGACTTCCAATCCCAGTAAGTCTCTGTACACATTGTTGTGTGTTTCTCGTTGTGTGTGTGTGTGTGTCTTTGTCCTGGACATCAGCAGTTGAGCGCTAAAACTTTTCTTCAGCGGTGTGTAATTGTGGGTAATTCTGTCACACAAGATGCTGTAGGTTTAATTCAAGACATAACACAACACACAAAACATACACAACCCTTTTAAAAGGCAAGTTTATGTTCTACAACTTTATCATGATTATTTTTCCTGCACAATTCAACTGAAAAATAAACATGTTTATATGAGAAAAAATATTTAAAAATTAAAGAAAAAAAAATGCTGGTTGGAAAATTGTGCAAGTCCATAATCCAATGAATTGGTAAGAAGTTTAATTCAATGTCAGCATTCAGTCTTCTTCTTTAGGTATCTATCAACATTCTACTTAGGAATATTTACCCATTCTACCTTGCAAAAGTTCAGATGGATTTAGTTCCAGATTCAGCTAATCCAGTTCCTTAAACCCTTCAGGTGAAGCTGTTTAGTTTTTGATTTGTTATCCAGAATGCCCTGTGCTATAGACTGTTTTCTACTTTTGGAACGATCTCTAATTCACCTGGCATTCATATATGCATTCAAACCGCACCAGAGTTCACTTCAAACATAAGGAAACCTGGGTTTTTAAGGAGATGAGAGTTTGCTTTTTTGGTCTAGATCAGAACTTGATTGTGCATTCACCCCCCGCCCCCCAAATGAACTGAACTTCCTGGGCAAAAAAAAAAGCTAAGTTAAAGCAGACTAAACATGGCTGGTGTGAATGCACCCTTACTTTCCTCAGACGTAACACCAAAGTCTTCTCTCATCTCGTTCTTGTGAATGCAACAACTTGTAACGTGTTGTTACTGGAAGCATCATTACACCTCAACTGTCTCATGAAGCTTCACTTAAGCTTCATGAGTAGTTTCAGTCTTCTAATCAGAAGACAGAAACTACAAAGAAATTACCAAGTAAAAAATTTCAGACTCAAATTTTTACCTTTAGGCTTCATAGGGTTCTTTTTATTCAGATTGCCGTTCATCCTTTTAGGGACATCTGATTTTAAAATGGATAGTAAAGATAGAAGTTTATTGGGTAAGACAAAGTTAACTGACACTTTAATTATGACTCCTAAGCATGAACAACCACTGATCCCTTGAGAATCAGTTACATTAACTTTGAAATGAGTGCCATTTCTTAGGACACCCCGTAGGGTGCCCAGGGTTAACTTAGCAATTGACCTAACAATGCTATCTGTGGCATATTCAAAAATGTTACCATGTGGAGCGAAAAGTGTGTTTTTGGGTCAGCGGTTAGATTAGCAAAGCAAAGGGTTATATTCACACAAGTGTACAATCTAATTACAAGACCATAAGGGGCTGGAAGCCAATTACAACCGAGTCTCTTTTTGTATCATTAGTCTATCTGTTTGAACTTAAAGTAACAAATAGAAGAGGGGGAGGAGGGGAAGTAGCTGAGAAATTCAACCTGACAATTTCTTTGGGCTATTTCTCTCCATTCCAGCTCTTTGTGTTTGACTGAGGACGTCCTCTGTCTCTCTGATGCAAAAGTCTTACTTTGGCGCTGCGGTCTTATGTAACATCATAGCAGGTCTTTTCATCCAGAGAGTATTTCTTGAAAGTGAGGCCACCCCGGACCGCACACCTGAGGCGACAGTGGAATTGTCACATTTCTAAAAATCCACTTTGGCAATCTCACCACTGAAAGCGTTTGATTTGTCAGTGTTTCAGTGCCCTCTTAGTCTTTTTGTCAGAATCTGTGCCTGTTCTTTTTAAAGAGTTCCTTCTCTGCATTACCTTATTCCACCAGTGGTCCATCCCTCTACCCCAGGTAAATCAACCTTTCAATTATAATCCAAAGAGTTTTCTTTGATGTTCAAAATATACTACATAAATAATGGTCAGTAATGCTTAATTATCCTTTTATATATTGAGCAATACAAGTTAAATTCAGCAAGAGACAGTTTGTAGAGGCCTTTAAAGAGAATGTTTGATCTGTGAAAATTAAAACATGATAAATCTGGTAATAGTTGATTTCAAATAACAGCAATAAGCTTGCAAACATTTAGAATTATTATTTTTATTTTCTCTTATTTTATGCAATGGTCTAGTAGTTCCTGTACCTTATTCAGAAATGACAAGATCGTCCTAATGTGCCAACGAACAGGTGGGATTAAACATGTTCACCGATCACAAAATGTCACATCACACACTGTGTCCTTCCTTGAAGGGCTTTAACGAAAGTCGTTTTCTGATATTTATTATTTTGGCAGACCTTCTTAAATAATCACAAGGAGATCATATTTGTGGACTTCTTCCATTCCAGACACAAAAGAGTTCATTACCCACTTAGGGCTAATGGCTTTGGAATGGCACTTACCGTGGCAGATACTTTTAGGGAGTGGAGTTAAAACATAGTGAGTGGGAGTGATGTGTATGTGTGTGAGGGTGTGTGCGTCTACGTGAGTGTGTGTGTGTGTGTGTGTGTGTGTGTGTGTGTGTGTGTGTGTGTGTGCATGTGTGTGTTTGTGTGTGTGTGCATGTGTGTGTTTGTGTGTGTGAGAGAGAGAGAGGAGAGGGAGGACTTAATGGGGTTTTTACATATTCTGTTTTAAAGTTGGAACATCAGATGCTTTCTTGAAGGGATATTTATGTATGTCACGATTCAATTCAATTGAAATTCAAAAATACTTAATTGGTCTCAAAGGGAAATTACATTATGTTTCCTTGAGAAAATATTCACACCCTTTAAAATGTTCCATGATTTGTCTCAGCTTTGAGATCCAGGGTACATTAGAGGTAATTTATACAATAAGTCGCCATCAAGTAGCATGAAACTGTGAAATACTTTTACACTTAAAATTCCAAAAAGTGTAGTTTGAATTGAGATTCAGTCTTCCTACATCTAATTTAATTTTAATAGCAAACAAAGTCTATCTAAGTGTAATTAACTCTCATTATTTATCCAGCTGTTCTGTAAAGACCTCAGAAGTTTGCTGGGGAACATTAGTGAAGAAGCCCACCAGGGAGGTCAGGTAGAAAGTTGGGGAGGAGTTTGAAGTTAGTGTCTAAAACAGCATCCAAAGCTTTGAAGATGTCATAGAGCTCTGTGCGATTCATCATCTGAAATGGAATAGAGTAATGAATATCTGAGAGTGCCACAGCTCGTTATTAGCTGTTCCCACCACATATCTGGCCTGTGGAGGAGAAGCGAGAAGAAAGCTATTGTTGTGGAAGAAGGTTGTTTGGAAACCTGACATCTAAATGTTACTTTTTGGCCAGAACATAGATCATTTTCGTGTTCTCGCTAAAGAAAAACATGACATGTAGTGATCACTTTTTGCACCATAGTTTCTAAGTGTTTACTCCAAAATCTCCAAAAACTTTATTTCAAACAAGAAACATAAAATAAATACACAAGAACCAAACAAAACATGAATAAGATATAAATCAGTGATTCTTGAGAATAGGGACAAAACATGTCCTATGGATTCAGCACCACATTTGAATAAAATATACACAAAATATTTTTTTTTTCAAATATCTGACTAAAGTAACCTGGGTCCATAACAATGTATATTTTTCGTGTGTTTGCTGAATTTTTTTTATTTTATTTTAAACATTGTA
>NW_015113376.1:319435-321167 GCF_001443285.1 Poecilia latipinna
AATATAAAAACAAAATCTATTGCATCATAGAACATTAAAATGGCGATTGAGGGTTGTAGTCTTTTAAAGGCAGATATAACTTGAATTGAAGTTAGCACTTCAGTGTTAGGTTCCTGCTGTGTTGTTGTTGTCCTTTAGCGTTAGCAAAACTATTGTTTATGATTAGCACTTTAGGGTTTAGCTAGCTTTTTAGTTAGCCCATCTTTAAAATTAATCCTTTTTCATTGTGATCATAATTATTGTTGAGTGATTACAGTGTCTCTGAAAGGTAGGTAACATTTGTTATTTTTGCATCAATAAAGTTTATTAAGCCAACAGTCTAAAGAAAGCATCCACTAACCTTGAGTAGTTAAGGTGGTGGCAAGGTGAAGAGAGCTATTTCTAACTGTGTCACAACTTCCATGAGGGCTGAGTCAACAGAATATCAAGAAGTAAATCAGAGAAAATAGTCCCTATACATTCCTAACCATTTGTGCTATATCTGTTCAATTTATTGTATTTTTTTAAGTTTTTTTTTTTTTTTTTCAAGAAATGTGGGGAGGAAAGTAGATGGTTATACCAACCTAATGACCGTCCTAATAGGGCCAAGAAAGACTAGACAGGAAGATGAAAATCTACTACACAGAGCAACAAGAAAGACATCTGGAGAGGAGGCACCGAAAGACAAGATGGGAGGCAGGCGGGCAAAAATAGACATAGAGAGAAGAGAGCAGGAGCTAGAGCGCCATCAACCCAGCAAGAGACAACGTGGCACAGTCAGAAGTCGGCCTAATAGGCCACCGCTACCTTGAGAAGTGTAAAGTAGGTCTGTGAAGAGCAGGCCGTGAAAAGACTGAGTGGTACAACACGCTGTTAATAGGTTAAACTGTAGTTATGCTCATTAATCAGAAAGCATGGAGTTACAGTAGGAGTGAAATGAGAGATGGACGGATGGAGGCTTTGGATGAGAATAATTAGGTATTTTCAGACCAACAGGAACACTGACTGATCTCTTATGCTTTCTACTTCTCCATCTTCTTGTTACACGATTGTAGTGAAGTCAGGAATGACGTGATTTTTCCTGTATTTTCAACCATTTTCATGATTTGATGGCACAACTTGGATACTGTATCTGACTTGGGGATTATATTGATCTTTTCATCTCCCTGAGAACAAAATTGTAGAACCAAATATTGCTTTGAAAAGTTGACGAGTGTGTAACTTTCTGGTGTTGCTTTCTTGGCACATTTATGTGTTTCAGATCCTCAAACAATTTTTCAAACTACAAATGGGGATTCAGTTGTACTAAGATTAGAATTCTAGGTTTTAGTCAAAGACTATGTGATTCATGCAATTGAAGAGTTTATATGCCAAATTCCAGAAGAAAATTGAGAAGATTTGGCATCAGGACTTCCAGACGAAAGCATGAGAGAAAGAAACAAATATCTATTGTGCTATTTTACGCAGGTCTTTTCAGACCTGGTTTTGGTTTTAGGCACAATTAAGTACTGCCAATACAATTATGGAGACTTAAAAGCCATAATTTTAAAACATAGTTTCTCAGGCCTTTGCTCAAGTTATGGGCATTGATGGGAACTTCCAGTCTGAGACCACTGAGATATTTAACATGTTTTTCTTAAAGCATGTTATATCGACTGTCACGTCTCCCTTGCACAAGGAAGACCCCATTGAGCTGCTGAAGCTCAGTGTAAGATTTCCTTCTCTGGTGCAACAGGTCATCGCTGTGATCCAA
>NW_015113376.1:324724-330117 GCF_001443285.1 Poecilia latipinna
TGCGTGTGTGTGTGTGTATGTACATGGGGTGCACGCTGCGGTTTGGGGTGCAAAACGCTAAAAGGAAGTGGCAGTTATTTTGAGGTAAAGGGGAGGAGAAGCAATGCTCTCCTATGCATTGCTATGGCAGGCCCCAATTAGAATATTACTTTTAATCAGTTTTACGTGACTCATCGGAACATACTATATCCCAATTTATTGAATGTGACTGAGATTTACAAGGTAACATCAAAATAGAATTAATAACTTTTTTGGGTGAAAGGATTCTCCTCTGTCTATAACAAATTTAAAACGGCTTTAACAGTTTACAGAAAAACATTTACAAGATGCCTTGTTCAGTCAGCTTCCCGTCACCTTTACTTTCCTCAACCTGATCATGTCAACTGTTTCATTTTTGCATTAGGACAAAAAAGCAACTACAGAACAAAACAAAACAAAACAAAACAAAAAAGCTTTCCATCTCATCTCTAATGAATGTAAAGATTACTTAAAATCTCACAGACTTCTCTGCTGTGATGCCAGCTATGCATTGTACGGCACCAGTCTCAGAATGAATTATGCAGGACAGGTTGGCGGTGGGCTGGAGCACGTCCCAGTTTGTGCTGGGCAACAAGAAATGAACGCTTGCCACAGTTCACCAGTCTACCACATAACCCAAATCTGGCTCAGAGAGCTTGAAAACAAAATGGCACAATCAAACTGTCCAGTTAGTTATGCCAATATTGGAAGAGTAGGAGTCTTCATCTGGTGCCTCTTATATCATAATGTGACAGATTTTGATATTTTGTATTATACAAGACAAAATAGAAATAGTCCGTCGAGCACTTGTGTTTTTTGCTCGACTACGAGCTTAGCTGTTACTCAGGCATTAACGTCTTTCAAGAAAAGGAATTCAATATCCAGTACAGCTGCTTTTAAAAAATCAATTATAGAAAATATTGCAAAATTCCTAGGATAACCACAAACTAATATGAGATGAGAAAATTATATTTTTAACATTTTAAACATGAGACATTTTTAACATTTTAAAATGAATTTAACTAGCCTAGAAAATACAAGACCAGACAACTGGCTAGATGCTTCAGATATCAGAACCATATTCAGTGCCTTCCGAATAGAATCACTCCTCTTGAACCTATCATTGCATTTTGGCACATTAAAGCATCAAACTTCAAGGAATATCATTGGAATTTGATGAAAACAAAAGAGTTCATCATAAAAGAACTGGGAAAATGCACATCATTTTCAGTTATTTTGTACAAATAAAATTATGAAAAGTGTAGTGTGCATAATTGTGTTTTCAGGACCATTTAGTCAAATGCATCTGTGACATCAATTAAAGTCTTTTGAGTTTTAGTCATACACTCTAAAAATCTGGCCTTTGTAAAACTGTCACATAAACGGAAGAAAAGGCAAATATAGGTGTATTGAGAACAAATCATTCAAAACTATGTTTTGCTTATTTATTTGTTAGCTGACATATAACTAACTCAAATTCCAATAAAACCATTCAGGAAAATAAGAATATTACTGTTGTAGCTACCACAAACGTACCTACCTTATTCCCAAGTTGACACTTAAAGGAAGTGAAAGATGGTTTTTAATTTTGATCACACTTAACGGTGATTAATTACGAGGTGTGATCGTTGTTATGCAAACTGCATTTGGGGGCAGATTTGTCGAGTTCCAGAAGGAAAAAAAAAGCACTATCTTTCCCCATTGAATCTTCATAATAAAAATGACACTAAAATTCTGATTACTTTATTGCATTTCTTTCATTTTATCAATGCAACGAAACATAATTCATTCATATTGTAACGGCAGATAAACTTAAAGCACCATGGTGCAACAGAGTAGTGAAGTGGTGCGTCATTTCCCTCCAGGAGTCACTGCAGGGAAAATAAACATTTAATCATGAATTCTCATTATGTATACACTTAGTCATTTTGATAAAAGGCTAATATAAACACTTACAGCCTGTGTTGCCTTCATTACAAACCTTATATAAGGCTTTTTAATCTTTTGCGGCTCCAGATGTGTTTTTAGTTTTGTTTTTTTTTTGGTTCATTTTGGGTTGCTGATCCCTGTCTTAGGGTATATGTGTTATTTTTCTGTTGGGTCGGGCACACTTTACCCCAGTCCCATGAAGAAAACACAAGTCAACAATGTTAATAAATATCATGGAGCATAATGATGCCCCCGTCACATTTCTGCCTGTCTCTTCATGTCTCTATGTCTGGAACCAGCCCTTGGCAGACTAAAATTCTAAAACAGAGCAGAAAATCAATGTCACCTTTCACAACTTCTCCTTCTATTCGCTGATTGGCCCTTTTGAAATTCTACCAGAGAGATGCGTACACAGCTATCAAAATGGGTGACTTTTACCTGAAGGGGTTCTGAAGCTACATTTAGAGGCCTCCATTTACACAGGAAATAAATGAGAATTTAACCTGCAGACAGGTTATTTTTCATGTTTATGAAACCCATCATTTTGCTTTAAATGCCCCCTGACTTATGATCAGATGTAGGTTAACCATTAGCTGCATATAAAACACCATATTTCTGACAACTTATTGGCATAATGTCACCATAATGATCACCTGTGCTGTGATTCAGCAATCAGGCTGGGCGGACCTTAAAAAAAAGAGCTGTGTTTGGGAGCATGTTAATGTTTTGTCTTGTTTTGCTGCTCTTCTGCAGTGTAACATTAATCTGTCAGTCAAAGTGAACGCAGCCCTACAGGGGGCTCTCATCCAGCAGGTTGTTGTTACAGAATGTTTCTCAGACCTGGCCTGCGTGTTCTCGATGTTTCCATGCTGCAGCACATCAGGTTTTAAATGAATGAATGGATCAGTAAAAGGTTTTTGTGGAACTCAGTGACATGTGCCATGTTTTGTTTGTTTGAAGCAGAAATATTAGAGCAGAGATACCTTTTAAACATATAAAAACATATATTGGAACTCGTATTTCCAGCATGAAAATACTTTTCTGTGCAGATTTTTCACTGGTGTGGTGACCAGATGTTACATTTAAAACATAACTTTCCATGTCACAGCTACAGTTTATGTTGTATATATTAGCTATTTGTCAGATTGTATATCCCTTCAAGTATCTTTGGTCATTTTTAGAAAATATAAGTCTGTCACAGGTCTATATGAAGAAATTAAATCCTGTAATGTCTGTGAAATGTCTTGATTATTGTGCATCACTGCTTTGCACACACTGCAAAAACACAAAATCCTACCAAGTATTTTATTTGGTCTACTTTCTACTGCAAATATCTTAGTACGCTGTAACTTTTCATCAACAAATAAGAGCTTGTTTGAATTCAGTAACTTAACATCGATGAAATTCTACCAGTTCCACTGGTGTTTAACAAGACATTTTTCCCATGTATTAAGTGAAATAATCTGCCAATGGAAATGGTACTCTTTGGTCAATATAAAGGAATTATTGACTTAAACTTCTATGTCTTGTTGAAAAGCTACTTGTGAGTTAGTTTCATCTTACTTCAAGTGTACTAAGATATTTGCACTAGAAACTGGACTATATTTTGTGTTTTTGCAGTGTAGTGTGTTGCCTCTAAAGGGGGCAAAATTCACAGCATTTACTCTGTTAGCAGGGATTGTTGATTGTGATGTAAGCTCTCTAATTTGTCTTATGATCAACTGACCTTCTGGGGATGAAAGTCCAAGCAAGGTGAGAAGAGTTAATTTTCAATGGCGTAGTCAGAGTATCTGCATAGTGTAGTATCAGATTCAGGTAATGATTATATTGGACATACAAATGTATATGAAATTGTTGGTACCCCACTGTTGAAGATGGAAAAGCCCACAATGGTCAGTGAAACAACTTGAAGCTGACAAAAGTAATAATAATTGAAATTTTAGTGAATCAATCAAAATCAGACAATTTATGAAGTTTATTTTATTTACTTTGATTCTGTTGAGCCAGAGTTCAAAAGCAATGTGTGATTTTCAAAATATTGTCTGTAAAAACGCTTAAAGGCTTTCACAGAAAATCTTTATTTACACCGGGGTTACATTACAAACAAGTGGATTCTGTTCAGTTAGTACTTCTGTAGGCATTTGCTGGCACTGGATATTATTTAGGGGTATAAAAATAAAGAGGGTGGAATTCTCACCAATATTTCTCCAAAAATGAAAACTATAGTTTTCCTTCCACTTTACAATCATAATAAAATACTGAGTATGTATATTAGGCATTGCATATGTTAAGCTGATATAATCCCTTTTTTATGTTAATTTAGTTTTTTTTCTCCCTTCTATGAATTATTAAACTACGTTTAATAATCTCTCAAGCTACCGTATTCATATCTTAATCCTTTGGTTCTTATTGGTAATTTATTGCTTGCGTGTTCAAAAATGCTAATTCTGCTCCTTGCTGTTGTGTGGGAGGCAGGATTAAATACTTTTTCCACAAATACACAGAGACAGCAAAATTGTCCCTGTCTCTCTCTGTGTGGCTGTCCTACCTGACTTGCATGCACACTCAGTGTTTACAAAAAAATAGAGTTAATCCCTCCCTTCCCGCTATTAGCCACCTTCGTCTCCTCTGACTGAAATAAATGAATTCATCACCTCCTCCATTCTGGTACAAGGACATGGAGTCATTCTATAAGCTGGCCATAAACACCGTTCACCCTATTCTTACGAAATACGCAATACTTATCCCAAATGGATGTGGGAGTTTTGCCCGCATCCATTTATGATGGCAGTCGATGTGGTTGTTTCAGAAATCTCATATAGTCCAGACTACTGCGCATTCAGAAATGTTTGAGTACCAGGCATCTGATTATGGTGTTTTCTTTTACCCTTAAATGTTGTTGTTTCTGAAAGGTAAAAACTCGCAATTACTTCAAAAAGCGTACCTCAGTTTTTTCACTTAAGAAGGCCTATTTTTTTACCCGCGCAATGCATGCTGGGGGCTATAGATTATACTGGGCTTATATATAATAAAACACAAGATGTGAAAGTCATGGAGGATGACGAGGGCAGCCAACAAAACGTCTGGACTGAGACAAACTACTACAAAATGTTCATGTCCTGTTATACATGAGATGTCTGGGAAAAAAAAAACAAACAAAACAGATCTGCTGTTATAGTAATTAAAGCTAACACCAATACGTAGAACTAACACTATTAGCAGGATATAGCATGATTAGAAGGAGCTAACAATATTAGCAGAAGCTAATGCCAAATCACAACAAATTGGAAGACAAATGGGAGATGTTTAAAGACACAATGAAACATCTTTAAATCCTCATAACAAACTATTCTGACATATTTGAGGACACATTTTGACACCAATGCTAACTGTGAACAGCTTCCAAACGCCAGCTTTTTCAGCCGACTCTCGTCTTCTGTCGTTAC
>NW_015113376.1:333420-336732 GCF_001443285.1 Poecilia latipinna
TCTTTTTCATCACGCTCCTATTCAAATTTAAAGGGCTGAGCGTTACTCATTCAGCGTAGAAATTACAGTTCTAGCTCGAAGGAGCTAGCTTCACAGCACCTAGCATACCTCATACCCAGAATACATTGCAGCCTAAATAACACTCTGACGTCCATATCAGATTTATAAAAACTAAATAGCCAATAAGATTTTTACTGCATTGTTTTTACATCTGAAGTTAACACTTCAAATAAAGTCAATTGCTATAAATAATTCCTCTTAAGTATGTCGACACATTGTAGAAGTACAACACAACCATCTTTGTTAAGAAATACCAGTTATAAATCAAATACTGGCATGCAATTAGGTGGCACCGTCAAACCATCTTTAACTTTGAATCAGTCATGGTCTTGGTTTAACAGGATAGCTTTAGGTCTATCTCTTAAAAAGATTCTGGATGAGTTTAAAATTCAGTGCCACTTTAACAGAAGTAATGGGCAGTTTGTATGCAAAGGAAAGACTGACACTGCAGAAACGGGTGATAGAGCTGTTAGCAGTAGTTAATAATTGCTTTGTTCTATACCATTTGTTTCACTTAGCCTTTTAAAACCATTTCTGTTTTATTGTTCCTATATTGCTGACTGTTAAAATATTTCTGTTTCAGTTTCCATATTTTCTCTAGAGAGTTAATTTAAAAGCAATGTATGTTACACAGGAAACAAAAACTCTAAATTACCACAATCTCTTAACATTCTTTTATCTTTTCATTCAACACCCACCTTTTGTCTCCCACTTGAATTCTCCTTTATCGCACTCTAAAATAATTCTTATCACCAGAGACTCGTTTAGGCCTCCGCAGTTAGTCTTTCTTTAATCTCCTCAACCTCTGTCTCGGAGATAACTCAAGTGGTGAATATTTCTGCTTGTGTATTCATGAGGAATGGATCTGAATGGTTTTCTAGATGCAAGCAGAGCAGGTACCACCTGATAATCACCCGTTGGTACGTCGCAGTGTGAAGTACAAACATTTAGTCTGTTGCACAGTGGGTGATTCAATCATCCAAGGACATATTTCACAACAGAAGCCACATTTGCCAAATGGTCCAACAAAAATATCTGAGAGAAATTTTGCCAAAATGACACATTTCTACTGTAAAACACTCCAAGCTTCCAAAAGGAACACAATATGGTGGAAAGTTTTCCAAACTAGTGCAAAAAAGTACAAACTCATCCGATTAAAAGCTGAAACTGTCTTGTTCGGGAGGCCAGAACACACAAGAACTTTGGGTAATTCGGAGCAAAGAAAAGCTGCCATAACTCTTTCTGTTCTTGTCATGTGTACTGGGATGTTTTTTTTAAATAACATTTAAGTTATCGGTCTAATCCTCAGGAAATAAAGGAAATATGTTGAAACATGAGGTAGTGCCTCGCTGTAGGGAACTATTGTGTTTGTGGATGGAAAAGAAGTTTTTACTCAAGATGTCAGTGGAAAGTTAAATGTTGGGGCTCATCAACTAGTACCTGGGAAAAAGATGATATACTTTTATATTTAAATTCAGTTCAAATTCAAAAATACTTTGTTGCTTCCAAGGAGAAATGAAACGAGATTGGAATTGTTTTCACGGGTAGAACTCTGATCTGATGAGGTTTTAGCTTTGGTTCCCAGTTTCATCTTATTAATAAAGAAACTCATCAAGTCATCTATGGCTTATAACCTTTAAATGGAATCCTAAATTCAAAACACTAAACTTAGCAATCAAATGCAGACTCTTTGCAGTGGTTTGTGAAATAATTTCAAGGTTACTCTCCTACCACCCACAGTGTGTTGGTTCCTGTAGGTGGCAAACCTTTAAAGATCTAACGTCTTCTAAAAAATGTGCATGCTCACACACTTGACAGAAGATACACTTGTCTCTACATTTAAAAGAACACTAAAGAACGAACAAAGTAAACCATGAATCTGTGCTTCCTGCCATGTACCCCAGCCAGATATCGATTTAAAATCATCAGTCTTCCCGCTGTGAGGTTAGAGAGTAAAGCTACACACCATATATGTATCTTAATTATGTACTCTTTGATGTCAGAAATAGTTTTACACAAATTGAACAATTCATCTTGGACAACTTGTTTGTTAGGCTTTCATGCTCATTAAGGAGAAGTTGTTTAAGCATCTGAAGGTCCATTGCATTTCTTAATTTATGACAGCAACGAAGAGGATTACAACTGATGTTTTCCTCTTAATTGTGAGAGTCTCGACTTTCTATTTACCTCAAACTATGTCTAGAAATAAATGAGGAAGAAAAAAACACATTACTGGTAACTCTTTTATTTGTATTGCCTTGTATTCCACAGCTACTTTCTTAGTGGTCAAACTTTGCTGATAAGGTCATTGGCAGTGGACGTGTTGGAATCCATCTCTAATAACAGTGTAAACAACTGCATCTTTAACACTGTAGCTCTTTGCAGCTCCTTGTTTGCAGAATAAAAGGCAGCACAGAAAGCAATCAGGTTGAAATGTCAAGCTTATTTTCATTTGTTGGGCTATTGCATTATACAATAGCCCAACAAATTCTGTGAAGTAGCTAACTCATAATTTGTACCTAGTTCTGCACTTTGTACATACAGGCTGATTTTTATTATATTGTTTTTAGACGTTTTCTGTATTGCTTCTTTATCCTTCCTTCTCACTCTGAAAATTATCCTATATGTAAAACAACCAGAAACCATAATCAAGTTAAAAGTAAGAAGTGACAGTAAGAAGAATGTTGAAGATATGAACCTAACAGTCTTAGGGTGTGTTCCCATCTGATACTCCAGTAGACTCGGGTCCAATGGGGACCAGAGTCACATCAATTTTTACTTTTTCAGTTCACACTACACTGTCAAAGGAACTAAACCCTTTGAAAAACCTCTTTTCCTCTTCGCCTCTGGGGGCGCTGCACCAAGAACCACTGAACGAAACGACAAAAAGCCTTTGAACACAACACTGAGCGCAAATTCCTTCTTAACGAAGTGGAGTGTGTCAGATTTTAGCAGTTGTAGGATTTTTTTTTAGTCATTGGTGAATGACCACAAGCCGTTTCTCCTGCTAGCGTATGTTTTGATTTTGTTCACCCAGAATGCACTGCAGTCTGCTTGCTGCCTTTGGAGCGCTCCCTGCTCCACTTGGCATTCACTTTAACCAAACCGAGTCCCGGGTTTTTCAACGGAACATAGTTCGCTTTTTTGGTCCACGTCAGAATTCGAACAGAGTCGCGGAGGAGTTCAGGCACATTGTTTCATTAAGTAATCTTTACATATATATATATATAAAGATTACTTAATGAAACAATG
>NW_015113376.1:342687-343425 GCF_001443285.1 Poecilia latipinna
TATATATATATATATATATATATATATATATATATATATATATATATATATATATATATATATATATATATATATATATAAAGATTACTTAATGAAACAAATGGAAGAGTATCATACCCTAAAACTTTAGATATAGCCAAAATAAAACCTTAGAATTTAAATAGGGTGTACGTAATAAAGAGAAGCTCATTTATTCCTACACAGTACCTGCATAGGAATAAAAGGCTGCAGGTTTAGAGCAGCTAATGTGTTTCCATCAGCTCCCCGAAAGGAACAGTCCAATTAGGATTAATTTAGGACATACGCAGGCCAGCTTTGCTCATGAAAATGAGTTGATTTGCAATGAGCAGGCACAGCTGCAACAGGCTCCAGAGGTTGGGACACACATTATGATTGTTCTGGTGGCTGGAGACAACAGACCACACCAAGGGAGGATTTGTTACACCGTGCAGTGACTTTATATATATATATATATATATATATATATATATATATATATATATATATATATATATATATATATATATATATATATATATATATATATATAAATTATATATAAAGTATACCGTCTGCATATATATGCAGACGATAGGTGCAGACGGTGCACCTACCGTCTGCACACCTGTGTGTACAGACGGTAGGTGCACAGAGCTTTGTAACAGCTGTGACAGATCTGTTACAAAGCTCTGTGCACCTACCGTCTGTACACACAGGTGTGCAGACGGTAGGTGCACA
>NW_015113376.1:346688-385435 GCF_001443285.1 Poecilia latipinna
GACGGTGCACCTACCGTCTGCACACCTGTGTGTACAGACGGTAGGTGCACAGAGCTTTGTAACAGCTGTGACAGATCTGTTACAAAGCTCTGTCACAGCATCCCACATGCTGGGAACCTGCATCATGTCTCTTCATTCTACCTTGTGAAGACTCATTTTGTTTTTTGGGGTCTGTTTTAAAAAAGAAAAAAAAAGGTTCATAGAAAGTAAAAAGTGTTAATGAATTTTAAGGGTTTTTGTGTCTTCTGAAATAGTTTATGTTGCCAAAATCGCATAATTACATATTTAATATATGTTTGTTTACAATTATGTAGCTCCACTAGAGAGCTGACTGGATGGATGGATGGATGGATGGATGGATGGATGGATGGATGGATGGATGGATGGATGGATGGATGGATGGATGGATGGATGGATGGATGGATGGACCATACAACAATAAAGCCACTTAAAAATAACAAATGTTTGGGATTTAATAACAACAACAACAACAAAATGGTTAAAGTTACATTGGAGTTTGCTATTGAAACAATCCAGTGTACAAGATGCATTTGAATGCACCATGCAGCGTTTTGGGCTGGTCGAATGATTGTAGGCTGTTGGATATTGACATCAGCTGATTTTGCTCCAATAACATTTATATTCAGCTTGTCGCTGTTTCTGATTCAGTTAAGTCCAGAGTAATATAATGTACCTTATTGGTGTTAAAAAATGTACACCGAATGTCAGTGTACATTTCTGGCCCGGTCCACCTTCCTTTTTTATGTATTATGTATTTTCCAGGCACATAGTGGCCATTTTATAGCACAATCAAGTAACTATGTTACTTTTAGTTAAAATGTTATAAATATCAAACATAACTTAGAATAAATCTCATTTCCCAATCTAACCTTGAAATTGGTTTCTGTCACTTTAAGGATCTCCTACACTACAAAAACAAAAAAAGTAAGTATTTTTGGTCTCATTTCTGGTGCAAATATATTAATGCAAGTTGAAATAAGACAAAATAAGCTTCAATATGTTACTGAAATCTTACTTGGAAATTAGTTTTAAGTTGATAACTTCTTAATATTGATATAAAAGTACTAGTTCAAGTGGCAGATATTTTTTTCTTATACAAGTGAAATATTTTGCCAATGGAACTAGTACATTTTGTAATCAACATAAAGGAATTACACAAAATCATACAAAACTATAAATATTAGTTTTGGTCAACTGAGACGAGTATAAATGTCAACTATAAGTCCAATTTAAAGTTTCACTCCATCCTTTTTAAAAACTCTTATTTTCATTGAGCTTTGAAATAAAAATCCAAATTACATTGAAACTTAGAGGGGGGATTACAGAAACATTAAAAACGGAAGCGCAAATATAGCAAAGGAAAGTCTGGGCTTGATGATCCATTTACATGCTTAAACCTATTTTACACTACCGCCCCATTCATTCCCCCAACAACAATAGACGATAATTTCCCGAGTGCTAATACATTACACGGCTCTCTTCGCAAACACAACGCGCTGCCGTACTCTTATGAGTCAAAGCCAACGCTGCTTAGACAGAACGAGCATTATTCTGTGAAAAATGAATAAGTATATTGAGCTCAGACAGGCAGGGGGAGTGGGAAATACAAATGTGAAAAGGAGAGAACATAACGCGAGTCAATTATTTTACCATGTAGTGAAATTTGTGTTTCGGGAAAAAGAAAAACAACAGAAACGGCACCTGTGGATTAAGAAACAAGTAAAATTAAGGAGGCAACCAACTGTTAATCCGGAAGGAGAGAACGAAGGAAGAGGAGTGAATGCAGCAGGTTGTGTGGGTGGACTAATTACCAACTACTCCCCACCAGACACATCAAAGCATCAGAGACAATGGAGGACAACAGGGACTATTTTAAATCTAACTATGTTCCATCCACCAGCTACACTCCAACACACACAGTGTAACAGTGGCTGGGGGTATAATTAAAATGCCTCAGGGCAGAATCTGTCATTGGAGCGTCTCAGCTGCCCCCAAGAACCAGACGGATGCGAGTCCCAGACGTCGTGGGATCATGTCTGGAGGTTTACCTTTGATGAGTGTCGGCCTTCCGCCTACGTCTTCGCCGTGTTGTATCTGCCACTCTGCACTAACATCCGACTGGAGGGGGGAAATAAGTTTGCAACAGGCTTAAGTTATGAAGATGATGAGAGACAATGGAAATTATTACAGAAGGGTGAGAAAGTGGATGAAAGCAGAAAAATTAAGAACTTAAAAGCTGACTATTTCTTTGGTGTTAAGATCCTGTATAAAAAAAACAAAAAAACAAAAAGAAAAAACAGTTCCTTGTTCTACACTTCGCTTCATTAGAAGGTCTGAACCCTTGGCTATTGAGAAATGATTCCTTCCTGGAGCTGTGGACTCTGTTGATGTTTTAAATAACTGGATCTGATTTGTTTGTAAAGTGCTAGCTCTAACATGAAGACAGCTGTGCTACAAAGCTTGCCTGAAATTGGGTGCGCTGTAAACAACCCTTTGAGAAACACGGAAACAACATCTTTGCCAACAATAAAATGTCTCAAACATTCCTCTTGCCCCAATTTTTTTTAATTGCTCAATATTTGGAAGAGGGACCAACACGGACCGATCGGCTTCGTTCACTTCCTCCACTGGCATTACAAAGCTACAACCCTATACAGGCAGACTGCAACTCAAAAATTGCACAGAAAATCGTTCACAACATCTCCTTCTGTCTGCTGATTGAAATTCTACCAGAGAAATCCAGCACAGTGGGAGAAATCAAAGATGGAGCACTGAAAGGAGATGAGAATCGAGCAGAATTGTGTAAGAAAGCAATGGCCAGACTAGCTGTATGTTGATGTTAGAAACAACTGGCAGACAGGTTGGAACTTCACTTTCCAAACAAATATACTTTATCATTGTATGATTTTATTTTATGACTTATTCCAAGGGTGTATTGAATATTTAATTGTTTTACAATCTACTCAAACCTGCTTTAATACAAACTCACGTCAGAAACATATTGTGTATTTTTACCAGTGGTGGAAGATCTAACAACAGCAGGGCCAACAGGCAACGTTTGGGTAAACGAAGGACTTTGCCATTTCAAGCTTGTTGACATTACTACAAGACGCTTCCTCACTGTGGCACACAAGATTCATGACGAGAGATGAGCGGCTGTGGGTTAGATGACAATACTGCTGTAGAGCCTCTGCTGCTAAAGAAAAAGTCAAGCCACATTATCTACAGCTCAAATCTAAACATGCAACACATGCAGAAACCAAAAGTTTGAACAAATTAGATCATGCAGCAGGTAATGATCAATAAATGTGAAAATATGTAATAGGACTGGAGCTGTGTCTATTAAGTACATTATTGTGTCTTTATCATAAATAAATAAATGTGGAAATGTTTCTTTTATATAAATCACAAAGTGGGGTAAAAGTTGTGTTATAGACCTAACTTTGAGGTTTTCAGATAATTACTGATTAGTTTTATTTGTTAAAAGAAGTTATCTTTAACAATTAAATGTGTTTTTAGTTGTTTTTATCTGTAGTTTCTGTGTGTTTCTTAGCACATTCACCTAATGTCTTAACTTATTATATCTTTCTAGTTTATAAAAAAAATTCGTAAGAATAGAATGATTTAGTTCATACAGTTGCCAGAAAGAAACTTTCGCAATATTTGATCATTTGATCACAACTTTCCTTAAATATATTATTAAATACACCTAATTCTGCTAATACAGTAATCCTGCCAGCTTCATTAAAATCCTTTTTTTGTCTCTCTCAGCAGCTTTTTTCCTTCTGGTCCCTGAGGTTTAGGAGTTATTATTATACGATAAACTGGGACAAAATCCACAACAGAACTAAAAATATGTGTAACAAAGGTTACAGAATCATTTGAGTTTGTTTTCAACAGACTTCATAAGCCTAAATACAAATATCGCTCACGAAAAACATTCACATTCATAACACATTTCTTTAGTACACCGAGAAGTGAGGTTTGTATCACTAAAATGCATAAAGTAACTGCATATAATCATATTTTCAAATGTATTGCTATGTATTGATGCTCTCTGATTGAACAAACATAAACTAG
The DNA here is from genome assembly GCF_001443285.1 of Poecilia latipinna. Taxonomy (NCBI): domain Eukaryota; kingdom Metazoa; phylum Chordata; class Actinopteri; order Cyprinodontiformes; family Poeciliidae; genus Poecilia; species Poecilia latipinna. The sequence continues at coordinate 350,790 of NW_015113376.1, forward strand.
TAGGACAATAAAGACAGTCTTAGGCGTTTTTAAACATCATCAATTGGAATCTTATGATAAGAAATGTATCACGATAAATGATGAACGATACAATAAACTGTTTGTTCTATCTCCACTCACAAAGTTTCATTTTGGATCATAAAATATATTAGTCAAATGTATACACTGTTGGTCAAAAGTTTGTTTGTTTGTTTGTTTGTTTGTGTAAAATGCTGTCCCTTAAAAACTGTTTTGATTTGTGTGGATTTTGGTACATTTTATTGCTATGAGCCATGGTCAGATCTTCTAGGGCCACTGCTGAATGAATGTTAAGAAGGAATCTGTTTTTGGGATGAGAAAACCTTCCAGAGTCACGATTTCTTTGCCAACATGTTGTTGGACCCAGTGGAGGTTTCAACAACATGAAGAACACAAAATTCTACATGAGCATCATCTAGGTAGCTGATAATTGTATAACAGTATGTTCTATCAAGTGACTTCACTGCTCTGTTTATGTTGTTGCAGCATTGAACGTTTGCTTACATTTGAGGTGTTTGGCCCGTTGTATAACCCGAGAATAGTTGATTTCCTTTCCAAAGGCCTCCCGACTCCTGTTGTTTTTACTGTGCTCAGGATGAAGTGGTAACATTTCTAACCATGTCCTCTGGTCGTCTGTCCCTGGTGGCTCAACCATCATGTTTTATGTGCTAGTTAAACACATCATTTCCAAAGTGAGCCCAAACAGAGGGTAGTGTGTCAGTCCACGCCGTATGTGTGTGTTTGAATGTTTATGAGCGAACAAAGATGTGAAGCATGCAAACAGTCGTAGGGGGGTAATGACAAGTAACCAGTGAAGACCTGCTTCAGGTACGCCGAACGAAAAATGTTTTAAAGATGAGCGACATCAAACTGCGTGCAACATGGGTTTGTGCGCTCACTGAAATATTCATGTGCTGAAAGACATGAGGGACAGAGACAGAAATCCCCCCGTGTGTGTTCAGCACGCTCCCCACGGGGGATAAATCTGGAAAGAGTAAAAATGTGGAACAAATGAAACGGATGAAGCATTTCCCCCACGCTTCTGAAAAACGTCATTATGTACAGAAACAAGTGTTGCAGTGGGTTTTTTTTATTATTGTATGGATGAATGTTTAAAAATAGTTTCCTTTTATGTCCAGTTTTACATTTTTAAAAACACTCATAAACGTTAAGAGAAGAATAAGTAAGGGAATTATTTTGGAGTTAAAGTATCAGATCAGCGAAGGAATAAAATTAGCCCTGCTTGGCGCTGACCCATTCAGACCCATTCAGGCTTCCATTAGATCTGACCATGTTAACTTGGTGATGCTGGTTTTTCCCTCCCGTTTAACTTCATTGCAAAAGGAGAATGTGTGCTAAAGATGAAGCTGGAGATCAAGATTTTGTAACTGGGTAATTATCACAGTATGAAAAGTTAATTATAGAAAACTATAAATGGATGGTATTGAAAAGACTTTAATGAGAACTTCCCTGTTGTGTTTTGAGACTAACAAAGAGTAAAGCTATTAATATTACATTTATTTCATAAATGACTAATGTAAAAAACAAAACAAAACAAAAAACTAAGAAATTAGAAAGAAAGCATTCTGAAAACATATCCTGACAGGCCTGGTTGACTTTATTTTTTGTTTGTTTCAGTAGATTTACCCACCTGGTTAAATAACTAAAGCCTTGTCACTAAATACTGTATATTGTAATGAAAATACAGTCATAAACACAAATCTACTGTGGGTCTGTAAAATATTTTGTTTCCTGTAAGTCATGAAGTTTATTTTTCACATCAAAAATTGTACAAGTCCAAGTGGCTGCTTTGGTCAAAAAGTCACTTTATCACAAGAAATTCAACTTTATGAAAAGACACCAGCCCATTAGCATGGAAAAGCACAATTAGTGGCTCGCTCAATAACATAGCTTGCTAGCATGGCTATCAATAGCTCCCTCACTAGCATTGCTTTTTAATGTAGCTTTTAATGTAGCTTGCTAGCATACTATACATGCTAACAAAATTAGCAAACAAAATGACAAGTCACTGATAAAGTATCAAATTATTTAAGACTCTTTAATTAGGGTAAAACAACTGAGGTGCAAAAATTTGTTTAATTGTATTTTTTTGTTTGCCTTTTGTAAGACAGTTTATCGTGTTAAATCACTGTGGAGAGAAGATGCGTCACATTTGTCACTATCTGAAAACCCCTGCTGTTTTATCGCAGTCAGTATCTATATTTTACATGTCAAAAATAAGGTTACATTTGCTTCCTCTTCATGTTGTAATCATAACAATATTATGTTGTAACCTTCCTGGCTTCAGCACTGTATCATAATTCTACCCTTCTCCCTGCAGTCCCTTGCTATTATTTCTTGTCCTGCTCTCTCGGTTCCACACTGATTGCCGTTATCATCACACCATCTCATTTTTTTCTTGCTCTCTGAGACTTTGCTTTTTTGTCCTCTTCTGTCACTTTGTATCTCTCTCCTACAGCGTTCGCTCTTCCATTTCTCTGTGTGTCCAAATCACTCCATCTCTACCTCTTTCGCTGCCACACTCGGGGAAAACAACTGAAATAATCTCGGAGTCGCTCGCTCTTGGGATCCAAGTGCTACTTTGTCGTCTTGATTTTTGCCGTTTCTGTCGGGTTCAGCGCAGGTGAGGTGGGACCTTGAGGAAAACTAGTGATCGAAACGTATATATGTTCAGAAATCCCATCAAATTGGAGTTTACATTCATAGCATCTTGGAATTATTGGATGGTTTGAGTGCTGCGTCCCCCAGGCTCCTGGCATTTATCAGCATATTAACCAGTCAGATGTGTTATTTGCTTCAATGACACACTCACAGTTTAGGGTTGCCTTACTGCTTTGTGTTTGCCTGTCAGTTGAGGCTGAAATAATTAAGTTCAGCTCAGTTGACAGGGTGCATCTTTTTCTACCACCGCCCAGCGTTCCCCACACACTGCCACGGCGCTGCGTGACAGAGTAATTTACACTTACCACAGAACAATAGCAACCAATTAGATCCACATTATCTACATCCATTGTCATTCTTCTCTCTGTATTGTTGCCCTTTACAGGTTATTTGCAGCAGTAATCACATTTCCCCCACGCTGGTCAGAGGCCTGGGAACGTCTGCACTGTAACCATAGAGGCAGAAAACTTTATTCACTAACAAACAGAGAGCTGAATTTATATACAAGGCTTAGTGACATTCATCGGCAAACGCAAACGGACACAAAGCGCCTGGGACAAGACATCCGTCAATCTGCCCCACCTTCCGTCTCCGGCGAGAGTGAGATATCGGCATCTCTCCATTTAACTCCGGCCGATGGTCAAGACCCAGATAGCATCTGCCCTTTCTGGACGCCGGCACAGATCTAAAGAGCAACAGTGAAAATTATCGACAATCAATGTCTATTTACCTGCCATTCACAGCCACTGAATGAGCTCCTTCTGAATGAAGTGAGTTCTATCCAAGTTTTTTGGAATAATAGGGTAGAAGTTTCTAGCTTGTTGAAGCTATTTTTTTCCTCCCTTTTTCCTCCCACAAGGACAAATGTAGATTATATTGTAATCCTGTCATGGTTTTTAAACCGTAAACCGGACTCTAGAGCAATTGTAGAAGTGCAGAGAAATGATTTACTTTACATGGAAGGTGTGGATGTTTGTCGGGTTCTGGGAGTGGGTTCCGAGAGGACATTATGAGGGAATCATATGTTATTTACCTAACCTAACAAATAGGTAATGCATCAAATTCTTATGAAAACAACTTAAAGCAACCCAAGTACCACCAACGGTACCAATCCCACAGTTTCAAAACTCTGGGTTTAGATCTAAGCATTCCACTTGACATCTGTGCAGTACTCTGTGTTGTATTCCAATAAATTACATTGACGTTTGTGGTAACATAAACTGTAACAACTGAGCAAGACAGAAATGAAGGATGAATTCTTAATTGGAAAACCACTGGTGTACGGTTACAGTGTGCTGGGAATCTCACACCGATCAAGTTTTTACTGGGACATAATATCAGGTAAAATGTTTTCATACATACCAGCTTCATATGAGAATGAAAACAAACACATGAAAAAAAAGGCTTTTATCTTGTTTTTTTAGTAGAAATTGCTGGTGGCATAAACAAAACCAGCACAAAAAGTACAACGGGGGAGGGTTACGTACAGGCATAAAAACAGGACACTGACTCTGTTTGACAGAGCAGAGAAGGTGTGTGTGTTTGTGTGTGTGCCTGTGTACCAGCTGTTGGGGCGACTCAGATTCTAAGGATGCAAGAACTGTACAAATATTTCACTTCAAACCGGTGACACCCCTCTGAGAAAACACACAAATGGAAAGGTGGATGCCTCAGCAGCGGTCTGCACCAGCAGACATCCACAAATAGGACACAGAGCTGAGGAGCAGAGGCAGAGGAAGGAAAAGGTGAGATGACTGAGAGGAAAGATGGAGGGAAAAGAAGAGAGCAAGAACCCAAACTGTAGAAGATTCATTTGATTTCCATGTGACAGAGACATCTAAGGAAAAATATTCCTGGTTTGTTGGCTTAAAATAAAACAAGTAGATAATTTGGTATTGTTTTTTTATATATTAACAGCTACATATTTATTTACTTATGTGCTTTGAATGTTTTCAACTGTTAATGAATGCTTCAAATCTACGTTAGCAGCTGCTAATCCAACTTATGTTTGTGGTTTAATAAAAATCATCGTCTTAAAGAGCTTGTTGAGAGGGAACTACGTCAAATGGTACAGCGCCTCCTTTGCATTTTAGAGGAATAGGAGCAATAGAGTATATACTTTAGACCTACAAAATATTGCTAAGTTATGAGGAACCATGATTCTTCAAACTGGGGCATTGGGAGGAGCTTTGGAGAAGGACTTTACGGTGACCTTGAAGAGGTTGTGTTCACTCTAGACAGGTTGGTTTTGTGGGGTGACCCAGACTCAAGGCAGAAGGAACACTTTCAGTATTTCAATCCTACCACCATGTTCTACATAGAGAGGACTCTAGGGAAGAATAAAAGAAAATCTGAAGATGACACACCAATAAGAACAACAGCAATACAGAGCAGTGTGCTCAGCTGGTGAAACCTTGACAGTATGGTAGCAGTACAACAAAACAAAAAGTTATAGATATTCAAGACTTTTTCCAACCACAACCACTGGCCACGACTCAGCGTGGCTAAATGTGATTACAAAAATCTGTCGTCTCATTAATAATTAAAGGCTTGCAGTTCTGCTTACCTGTAACATCTTTGGGAACATGATACATCAGAACGCTGGTAAAGACTGAAACTCAACTGCTCCTCCTGCCTGTGATTCCTTTTTTTCAAACATTGTCCCAATGTAAAAAGCTATTCATTGTAATTTTACAATTATACCTTGGATTAGAAGCTTGTTTTGGTTTAGACACACATGTAAAAGCTAGATCTGGTAAAAGCCAGACTTATATTGAATGTGATGAGTACAGTTAACTCTGATAGTGACTCTCAGTGTGTACAAGCAAATAATTGTGTCTGTGTCTTATATAAATAGGCCTCCAACATATACTGCAGATTAAAAAATGATTTTGACACAATAAAATACAGGCTGAAATAAAAGAGAAAACATTATTTCAACATCTACAAAAAATATCTAGTTATTTCTTATAATGATTATGAAGTTGTAAACTGTATCCAAGTGTTTTTATGAAGCTTAGATATAAACTGTCAAAAGACAAATGCTCAAATTCTATGTATTATTTAATTTATTTCCAAGGTCTGTTAATATTTTTGTTTCTATTGATTTAGACTCTGATCCCAACAACTGAAACTACAGACTTGAATAATAGACTGAACATTACCACACTGATTTCTAGAAAATGTACTGATTTTTTTTCTAGCAAATTACCAACTTTTCAGACTCAGAAATGTTGAGATTAATCCCAGAAATATTCTAAATAAAAAGGAAATTTCAGAGTTTTTTGGCAGAATTTTACTCCTCTTTTTTTCTTTCTATAATAGCCCTAATATTCCATCACACTTTCACTAAAGCCAGCTGATAAACCAAATATTGTAATGGAAGCCAGTTATGCCCAATTTTCCAAACTTAATTTTTTTAACTAAATATACATAAATTTTTGTTACCTTTTTTTGTTGATTGACAATGCAAGAATTCAAATAAACCAATTTCTTCCACCAACATTGGTGGTTTCTTTGTACCTGAACTAATATTTGTAACACCCAACCAGCATGAGCTTGAAGTAGGTTGAATTCAGTGCAGAACTAGAGTAAATGTTGGCCTTCTGAGGGTCTTCATGATGCTTTGTGTAATAACCTGGGAGGTGGACTGGGTTTAGTCCAACTTTGAAGTGTCTTTTACCAACAGAATCGCTGTGGCCTCAGCTAGAAAGTGACACTTCAAAGGTAAAAAAATGAGAAGAGAAAATGGAAGCTGCTCTCAGGGGTCTACAGCTGCTGGCGTGACGCATCATTTCAACTTTTTGGTTGACATTGACACGGGCGGTGAAAATCCACCATGTAACTTGGAACATGAGTAAGTCATACTGACTCATCTGTAGGATTTAGACATGAAAAAATAAAAATAGATCGCTGCATTTGGGATTTTCCAAGAAGGTCTTTGAAAAAGTACTCTCAACATCAAAAAGTCACAGTTTCACTCTTTGCATCCACAGATTTTTTTGTCCAAGTGGTATTTAGCAATTACATTTAGACCAGTAGTATCTGCACTGTCTAGTATTAAGTTTAACAAAAAATATGCACAACAACATTTACTCAACTCTGTGTGTCAGTAGATCATACAATCACCTTAATCATTAGCATAGCACGACGCAGCATTAAGGCCATTGTAGGTAGAAAATAAACAAGTCAATTTTTGTCAAAAAAAATCTAAAAATTTTCTAGAATAAACAAGGACATTTTTAATTTTGAAAAGTTAAAAATTTGGGGATGAACCTCAGAAATTTTGGTGAAAATTTTTTTTTTTCTGAATTTCAAAAGTCAAAACCTGTCACATTTCTAGAGCAGTGCCACCCTTCTCATTAGGATGAACAGAGAAAACAACAGTCAGTGCATTAAGAAGCACTTACTCTGATTGTTTTAAAACTATACATTTCAGGTTGTATATGTATTAAGATGTTGTGTTTTTGCAGGGAAATTTCAAGTTAGGTGGTTGGTGGATGAGTATTTGTTAAATGGGTTAAGTGGTTCTCAACCTGTAAAAGGTTGGGAGACCCTAAAGTCTACCTCCATGGTAAATAATTAGACCCTTATTGCCAAATCACAGTGAATCAATTACGATGTTTAGGTCCTTACAACTAAGATCTGAGTCCTGTCCTCTCTCTCCTCTCATCAGTGAGAATGAGTTCTCAATGCTTTTTTTTTATTATTATTCATAAGGCCATCATCTTTTCTTTAATTCCATCTCTTGGCTCCTCTCCCTCTCCGTCTCTCCATCCTTCTCCATGTGTGGTAGTTAGTAATTAAAGTGGTCAGGGCCATTCCATTACCTGGGGGTGGACGACTTATTCGGAGGCCGCTGAGATCAAAATGAAAACCAATTAGTGCTGGGGCTTCTGTCCTTTCATAATGCAGCAGGAGAAAGCCTGCCTATTGGTTGGCCTTTATGGTTTTTTTTTTTTTTTTTAAACAATGTGAAGAGCTGTTGCTTGCAGGCTAAGTTTGGATTGGGGTTAAAAGAAGAGAAACTGCTCAAGGCAAGTGGGATTCAATGAGCCACGTGCGCCGGGTGTCATTGAAGAATCGGTGTTCGTAAGGACACATGCGTTCAGTAGACACATGTGAAGCAGGAATCTGAGGCGGGCTGAATTTTTGGGTGAACGTGGCATCACTTCGTGTTTTCACCTTGAGCACAATCTGAGCTTCAAAGGAGAGATGAATGAAATGCTGAGGAGAAGGTAATGTGTTCACATAGGTATGGAAATGTTCATGGAGTTTTAAGAAGGAAAGAGCAGAAATACACACAAAGGAACTGACATTTTTTGGTAGTTACAACTTCAAGATGTCTCCGGTATGCAGAAACTATTCACATGTTAGGTGTGAATAGAAACTCTCTAGCCTTCCTGTTCTGAAATTCTGCTTAATTCTCATCTCCCTTCAGTGCTTCGTCTGACATTTCTCCCAATGAGTTGGATTTCTCCAATTGAAATTCAACCAGGCCAATCAGAGAACAGAAAGGGGAGTTGTGAACGATTACGTTGACTTTCTGTCATTTTAGAGTTGTATTTTAGCTTGGCAGTGGCAGCTGAGAATCACTCATCCCAGTTCAATTCAACTCCACTTTGGCACTGAGAGGATAATACACATCACTGATGAGAAGGAGGGGATTCAATGAAGAGCATATGTGAGAATCTCCAGGTGAAAATGTGAATAAAACCAGGCATTGTCTGAGAGTTAAGACTCTTACCTGCCTGTAGTCTGCAGTGTATTTGGAAAAGTTGAAACTGTTTGTTTTTTTAACAAACCAAATCCCTCCTCTAGCTACATTTTTTAATGGCCTTAGATTAACTTTTCTATACTTTATGTGATAAATATGCTTTGAATGTATATATAAATGTAAATTGCTTTTTATTTACAATACAACAAAACATCCATTGGTTAGAAAGTGAGAAGAGTACTTTATATGTTTACTGAAGAATATTTTTTTAACACCAGTACTTTTACTTGTAATGGGGTACAATTTAAGCAATTTAACAGTATTTGAACTTGAGCACAGATTTTCAGAACTCTTTCCATGTTTGGTGCTTTGTGACCACTGTGGTCAGTTACGCTAAATTAGTAACAGAGTTGCCGATTTTCAACAACCATGAGTGAAATTTCTGTCCCAAACTTCTTGAAGTGCAACCATACAGGTGAGTCTGCAATAATAAATGTAAACCTATCGTTGACACATGGTGGGTATTAACAAGGCTGAATTTTAACGCTTTTGTAGTAGCTTCTGCAAAGTCTGTGTTCCCATAGCATTTTAACGTTAGCAGAACCAATGTTTATATAGTTAGAGCTACTAACTGTGTAGTTACCAGTGCCAAGCACTGAATTTATGAATTTATACTATAGTATGGAATAACTTAAGTGAAATAATAATTACCACACACAGTGATGTAACTGAGCCATAAACTGTAGCTCAAATTAAGCACATCATGTATTGACAATACTTTATTATTATCAACATATAAACACAATTAGAACTTCTCTATTTATCAGTAATATATTTTATTAATAATTAACTATTATATAGTTTTATTTACATGCATTTTTATGATTTATTAATAAAGAATTTTAATATTATTAAATTATAATATTATAAAATAAATTTTAGATAATGTAGCTAAAGCTATGGGCAATCTGTGAATTATTCAGACCTCTGGCATATTGAGATTTAAAATCTTATAAATTCAGTAAATGAATTTGTTCCTAATAGAGAATAATCATTTTACATTTACATTTTATGTGAAAAAACAACAACAGTAATTAAATCACCGTCATTCCTCTGGTGTTTTGCCGATTTGTTTTTAATGATGAGCCGATTCTCTGTCGGATCCATGTCAGAACTCGGGTCCGACTGCTCCAGAGCTGTAATTCTAAGATCAGGAACAGAAAAACCAAACAGAGTCAAGCTTAAGAGAGTTCTGCAGAAAACTGGGGGGAAACAAAAGTCAATGCAATGCAGCCAGTTTGAAGAAAGGTGAGCGTCATTTTTATTGCGATCCATTCCAAATGTCATGGGAGTGGTAAAGTTATTGCCTGATGGCTCTACGTTTTGCATAGTTTCCCGAAGGGGGTGGGAAGGGGTGTTGTTTTGACCTTACGGTGGCACTAGAGGAAATATAAGTACACAGTTATTGGAAATCATTCCAGAGAAACGGTCAAAATGCCACCGAGGTTCAGCTCATATTTGTTAAGGAAGTTATTTTTCCTACCGTAAATTTGCCAGAGGGAAAGTCAGACAATGACAGACATCCGCTGGATTACCGTCTTATGAGCATTAATATCAACTAAATATAAACGATTCCATCCAGGAGTTTAAGGAACGATGAAAGCTGCCTCAACTACTGCAATGGATTATAAAATACCAAAACAATAACGAGTAAATGTGTTTAGTTGTTTTCTTTTTTTAACCCCTGCAACTATTTAGTTGAAATAAAGTTACAAAAAGGATTTTTTTTCATCAAAACATGGAAATATTAGATACAAATACATCTACATGTAGTCATAAGTATGACTGAATATTTGTTAGGCAGGTGATTCATGGATTATGTCGGCTAAATAGTTAAATATAGTAGAACTTCTCATATATTTATAAGTCCATGAAGAAAATAGCCTTGAAATACATCAAATTCACTGATTTAGTGCCTAAACATGTTTTCAATGATGCTGACTGAACAATTAAGGCAATGAAATAGTGCCAGCTGTGTGTACACGAGAAGTTTTGCAAGAAAATCAACATCCCTAATGTATAGTTTTTTTCTAAAGAATTCACTCAGTTTTAAAACAATCACTCTACCACTCCTCTACTTGGGATATTTGGTGTCTATTCTTCACATTCTAGCTCTGGGAGAACTTCCACACGGCTGTCCAAATGGAAAAGAAAGAAAACTGAAGTGCATTTGAATCATGGCGGAGGCATCCCAGAACAAGAAGGTGAAACGATTCAAATGGACTCAGGTGTGGGATTATTTTAACGCGATAGGAAAAGACACGATGCTAATCAGCAGGGATGATCTGATCCAAATGATTCAGTCTGAGGCACCAAAATGAATACTGACTGACCAAGGCACAGAGTTTGTGATTGGATAAATCTGTACTTCCTTCATGTTTGTTAATGTTGTGAATATTGCACAGAGTGTGACAGATAAACAAGAACATGAGAAACTCCGTACAAACATAAGTCTTCATGTTTCCTACCATCAAGAAGTGAACTGCCTGGCTGGACAGAGAGATGGCACCAACCATAGATAACAATGTCAACTATTAATGGCTCGCCTACATTTACTGTCCCAATTTCAGGAGTTAAACCATAATATCATGTCAGTATTAACATGTCTTTTTATTTTTTTTGTCAGGTCTCTGTGCAAACTTATTGCAACAAAAGCAAAGACATGAGTTGATTATGAAAACAGAATACAACCAGGTTTTCTCCACATTCCCAAAGTTTAGGAGGTAAGCTTGCTATCGCATTGAGATTCCAGGAAAGTACAAGGTAACATTAAAAAATGTAATTTATATTATAATAAAATTTAATATTGGTTGCCCATGTGTAGTTAAACTCTGAAGTTTTGATGTGTAGTAGATCAGCAGCAGTGCGGAACGACAAAGGGAGGAGAACACTACAAAGGAGTACAGTAGAGAGAAAAAAGGTTGTACTAACTTTCTGAGTTTTTTGGCAGAAATGTACAGTTTCTTTAGTTTTTATTTTTTATTTTTATCTACAGTGGCCATAATGCACCGTATTAAGCAGCTTGATGACATCTAAGAAATCAGAAGAACATTTATCCAAAGCTCAAGACAAGACTGAGAAACAGCGACGTTCGTCCAGTGGGAAAGTCTAACTTATCCTTAATCAAAGAGTAATGAAGGAAAATGCGAGGAGTCAGCAGCGTCAAGGTGGGAAGCTTCAGTCAAACATTCTAGAACCCTTAACCTTCGATACAGGGGAAAAATGCTGACCGTTTTGGAGACAACAGGAGAGTGTTTAAAAAGTATCAATGTTGACCATGTGAAACGTTACAAAAAATAAAATCTGCCATTTGGATGATAGACTCAGAGTTTTCTGTGAACCATGTGATAGCCTGGACCCTAGATTTGTGGTGTTCTGATACGGTGGTGGATATTTCCTGGCACACTTTGTGGCCTTTCAGACCAACAGAACATTATGTAAAGTCCACAGCCAACCAAAGTGTTGATGCCAATCCCAAAGGCTCAGTTGGATACTTTTTTTATTTCTGCTCTCTTAACACAATCTAAAATAAAATAAAAAATTACATCTCTGAAAAATATAACAAATAACTTTTTTCATATTATGTAAAATGTAAGATGTCTACCTCTGTCCGACAAGGAGATTTTTCCATTTAATTGGCTTACAGAATGTGCCTGAGATTGAAAACAAGGTTTAATGAAGATTTGTGATCTCATCAGGTCCGGTTGATGGGAGTAAACCCCTTTTGTCCAGCATGTCTTACATTACTGTCTCTGCTGTCCTTCAGGCTTCAGAGAAATCAATAGCTTGTAAGTTTGAAGGCCAGTACAGTATAATGATTAGCCAGTGGGCCCTATTCTTCTTAGCTCACGTAATATGACTTGAAATCTCTAAGACAGATTCTTGCTGGATCCATCTAAATGAGCAGAACCTCTTTTGCTCCCTTTTAGAGGTCGGTGGTTTTACCCTTCATGTTCCTGTCTTCACGTAAGCATTACTGTCTTCTTCTGCCACAGAGCAAAAGTAAATTCAAAAGTATTAAGGGAAAAATGTTTCCAAAACAATATGGAGGTGTTAAAAAGTAATCTAGTTATAAACTTCATTCATTCATTGCACAAGTCTTTGTCTATATTCTGCTAATGTAAGAAAACAATAACACAATTTTGCATTTGCTGTGTTTCTGTGAAATAAGAAATGAAATTAAAATGACATGTTGATAGGCTTGTTCACACAATAAGTCATTGAAAATTATGTCAGTTATATGACATGTATTCCTAGCACAGCCATAATGCTAGTACTCATCATCGATCAGAAGAAACTTTGTCGCTTTATTCAGGCGTTGGAACGACAAGTCCCGCCTACTTGGGAGTGGCTACGTGTGCAGTGATATTTTACAGAAGAGTTATGAATTCAACATGTTCAAATGACACAACGTTTTATGAACTGTGATGCTGTGAAAGCTCAATAAACGATCTTATCTTATCTCCTCCTATCTTATTGCTTTTTCTGTCCATTTTTCAGAATTGGCTAGATTAAGATGCTCAACCTAACAAATTTTAATTATACATAACGTGCCGAGGTCTTAGCTCCTAATGTTGGGTTTTTCCAATAATTCAGAAAAGAAATGAACCAGAAATAACCAGAACTTCATAGAACACATCTCGTTTTCAGACCTCGTCTCAAGTATCAGAAACTTTAAGCTTCTTTCAGTTATCGAATCGCTGACTGCCTCTATTGAAAGACACTCAGACATAAGTATGAAAACCTTCAGAGACAACTCCAAATACCAATCTAAGTATGAATAAAATGTTAAAGCACTCTGTCATCTCTGAAATGTCTTTTGAAAAACAGAATTATATGTCACTGGTTGAGATGTTTACCTTAGAAGTTTTCTTAATATTCATCTTTTCACTGCGACTAGAGCAAGGTTGAGTAAGATGCTTAGTGGTACTTAGCAGAATATTAAAATAAATGATGTTTTTTTTGTTTGTTTTTTGTTTTTACAGTGGGGTTTTATTTAGAGTTTATGAGCAGACAATAAGCTTCATGCTGTAGACAATTACTTTCATCTCTTTATTTGACATTATTAACTTGCCATTTGTGACAATGAGACACTGGCCAGTAAAACTACCTTGGGATCAACGTCTTTACACTTCCATTATGATAAAGAAATATATAAGCCATTACAGCCAAACAAGCAACAAAGCAGAAAAGTAGCAATTGTTACTGCTAATGCTAGCAGTAGCAATTATAAAGAAGTAATTTGTTTATTTCATTTCTACACAGCGGCTTATGCAAAAATGCAAACAAAAACAGCTGCTATGTTTAATTTTGAAGTCTTTTCTGCAATGTATCATATCTTTTTAACATTTGTAGGCTAATAGGAGTACAACAAGCTGATATTAGTTAGCCTGGCTAACTGCCTTTTTACACAATTTCACTTGATTCTCATCTCTCTTCAGTGCTCTATCTAGGAATTCTCCCATTGAGCCTAATTTCTCCAGTGGAATTTCAATGATGATGTAGATGTTTAGTCTACAACCATGTGGTTGTGTTTAGCAATGGCAGCAACCCATGTTGACAACGCTTCCAAATTGGAAGCGTTGTCAAAATCTGATCTAATCATTTAAAACTTCAACAGAATGCACACCTGAAGGAAACAATCATTTCTCAGTAGTTGATTGTCCAGACCCTCTGTATGATCAAAGTGTAGAACAAGCTTCTGGTGTTTATTTGTCTGTATTGGTTAATGGCTGCAACATGATTGTAGGTTGCCAACTGTAGTTACTGATTAATGGGTCTGACACCGTCACTATTTGTGATTTTCATGACAAAGATATTTATAAACCAAATTGGTCTTTTTTCTTTGGTAGCCTGTTTTCAACTAACTGACAGCATCAAGTTTGGGAGGGGCGGTGTTACATTCCTCCATGCTACATGCAGCCTAAGAAAACTCTAGTTACACCAGCAATTTCTCTCAGCATCTTATTTAAGAAGATGATAGAACAACGTGATTGAGGTAAAGGTCATTTTTTTTTTTTGTTTTCAAACTTATGTAGCCAGGTTTGTAAAATTATTCAAAATGCCAGAAAGTTAAAACGGAGATCCACCAATTCATTGACTCTAGAGGTCTGCCGTTGACTGAGGTCAGAGTAAATGAAACAAGTCTGTGGTCTTTACAGAAATGGAGCCATCAGTCTTGTTCTGTCTTCCTGGTCCCCAATGTCCTCCTGCTAATCAGTCCAGAGCTGAAGTGATCACTGGTCAGTACTGCTTTCAGCAGGAATGGAGATTGGCAAATGGAGCACCATAATTTGTAATGGACTCAATCTGAAAACAATTTGAGGTCACAGTGATGAAGATGTGCTTCTCATTCGCTCAATAGCCTTTTTGCAAATTACTATCCCTGCGATGTGAAGGCAAAAGTGGCCGAACAGCCGTCTGCTGGGGAACGGGCACAAAAACTGGGCCGAGACTATTAGATTTATGTCATCTAATTTTACTTATTGAAGTCGATTAGGCTACAAATATAACAAGATGTTACAGAAATACAATGTAGAAAAAAAGTATCCATCCTTTACAGATTTTTCTTGCTTTCTTTTTTTTGGTTACACTTAAAAATTTTTAAACCATAGATAAAATGGTTCCTCGGGTAAAAATCAGGTGTGTCAATAGAAATTACAAATTTTAAATTAAAGTAAACATCCCTCCTTTCCTTTGGAGACTTTAGCAACATTTTTGCTGATTCAGCCAGAGATTGAATGACCATCAAAGTTTTTTTCAGCTATTCAGAAGTGGACTTTCTGGTGTGCTGCGTGCCGTAATCCTGCTTTATAATCTAATGAGTTTAAATTCATCATCTGGTGATGATTTTGACACCAAATGTCGACAAAAAGAAAAACAAAATTTTACAATTGTGGTGTTTCCACTAAATAAGGAATGCAGATAAAATGACATGTAAATACGTTTGTCCACATGACAAGTGAACAAACCTGTAAGATAAAAAAAAAAAAAAACATGTCATCATCTTCCCACAACTTCCTGTTGTCTTTTCCGTCATTAGCAACATTCTGTCGTTGATGTGTTGATGTAAAAGTGAAAAACAAAAATCTATTTTGGTACAGCCAAAATACCACCTCATACTTAAAAACTTAAAAGAAACACAATTTTTTCAAAATTGTTTCTTACTTCTTTAATTCCAATTTGCTCAGTTATATGGTCAATGGAAATACAGCTATTGTGACTGTGAAATGTATTTCTTATTCTATATTTATCACTGTCTGATAATTTGACATCTCCTTGCATTTTTTTTTATTCTCGCCTCTTCCAGCTGAGAATCTTCATTACCCGTGATGCACCTAAAAGGCTTTTACCGATCTCAAAAGTTGTAATTTGCGTTCATCGTAAATCGATCGCAGCTGACAGAACTCATGAAGCCCCTGCTTTTAGAAACAGCTCCACAACTCCTGCAGTACTGAAAGTGATCACCCTGAGGTTTATGGGGAGCCTGGCGCACATGGTGCCAGGTAGCTTCGCTGCACAGGAAAAAAAACAAAAGTGCCTGTTGAGGCAGAAAACCACCTAATGCACACTGACAGAATATCAGTGGCCCACAAGCAAAGGGATGCTGGCACAGGAAGTAGGGAAATGTGCGATGCTCAGCGGTAGCTGCTGCCTTTGGCCTGCAGACATGAAGAAGGCTGAAATTCAATCAGTCACACCTTGGAAGTGACTTCAGCTCTCTCTCCCTGTGTGTTTATGCGTGTGTGTATTTTAGGGTGTGTGAGTATTTGTCTTGTCCTGTGCTGCAAGTAACACCAGCTGTGAACACGCTCATGTGTGCGGTAACCCGTGCACAAGTGTGAATAATTCTGAATGTGTCTCCACTTTAGAGAATGCCCGTATTTTCTTAGCTCGCTTGTGTATTTCCATGCGTGGAGATTTTTTAATTTTGCTTTTTTTTTTTTTTTTTTCAGTTGAATGTGGATTATTTGGCTTTATATTGCTGGAGTTCCTTCAGTTTTTATTGCTTCACCCCCATTAAACTTTGTTCTCAAGAGGAAAGTGGGTGATTATGTGGGGAAATGACGCAATGGTTGGTAGTTTTCAAATAAAGAAAATGAGGTCTCTGCAGCAAAACCACTGTTGTTATTTTTCTGTTAAATGAACCGGTTTCTGAGCGGCATAGACACACTCTAAACCATACCAAACTTTACACAAATTTAAGCCTCTAAGGAAAGGTTTGTATTTCAATTCAAGTAAAAATGCGTGTGGCCAAATTGCTGAACTGTACGCCTAATCATCCATGACAAGAAAAATTTGTTTCCAACAGGTTGGTTGACAAAATTATTTTCTTTTTTCTTTTTTTTCTTTTTTTTTTCTCTTTTTACAGTTTTAGTGATTTTTTACATGTGGACCTTTAAAGAACTCCTCCTAAGTATTTGGTTAGTACCATTATGTGATTAAACATTATTTAAATAGTCCAAAACCCACAAGAAGTGGGCCATTTTGATCCAAAGCTGCCATTTTGTGCTTTTTACTACTTTTATCTGATCCTAAGGATCTATAAGTACAAAATTGAAAATATGCCACTTAAGGGTTAAAGGGATTAGTTTAAACAATAGACTGTGTTTCAATTTTTTTTTTTTTTTCAGATGTAAAAACAATACAATAAAAATTCTGCAGGCACTTCAGGTTTTTTACAAATTTAAATAGAATTTTGTCACACGGATGTCGCCATGTTGTTTACTGCTGCAATGAATCCTGGGTAGAATGACGAATGTGAGTGCGCTCGTTCTGCCCAACCAGAACAGCAAATTTTGTGCGATGAATGAGCTCCTGCCAGTGGTGTTACTTCCTGCTAATGATGCTAAGTCCTGCCAATGGTGCTAGCCAATTCCCATGGTGCTAGCTCTTGCTAATAGAGTAAAAAGTAGGCCCCAACCCGGTCAAGTTTGCTTGATTTAGCAGAAATCTCGTGTGTAATTTCACAGCCAAACTTTGAGGCAGTTTTGCCCCAATAAAGGACAACCTAGCTAAAAGGTAATGGTGCTAACGCAGCCCTTTGTCTAGAGGTCAGAAGCTAACTCTGGTTTGTACTTCTCCCGCCATAGGTTTTCCACCCATCTGACTTTTTATGTTTGGAAATTCTCAGCTGATGATACAATCTCCACCATAAGAAACTCGCAAGAGGAGATTAAAAATAAAACTCCACTTCTGCAATTAAATAAACCCATTTTTTTAAATCTCAGCAGAAGCAATTGGTTTTCTGTTGCCATGATGAGTTTCATAGGATTTAAGAACAATGGTTCTTTTTGATTAACTGATTCGTTCTGACTTGTTTTATTGGCAGTAATGGTTCCTAAATAGCATATGTGTTTAAAGAAATTTTGTAAAATATGTGCAAGTCTAGAAGCCATGGAGTATAATGTTTTTTTATTCAGCCTTACAGATAACCAGCATGTATCCATGTTGTTGCCTGTGTGTTTCTGTATGCAGAGTAAGTTTCCGTATGTTCATCTGTGTGTGTGGGTGTGTGTGTATCAGTTTCCATGGGGAGTTCTACCTCAGCCTGTCAGTGTGGGTTTCTGTCTTCTGTACAAGCAAAGGTTAGCTCTCCCAGGAGCAGCCGGCTGCCGAACTGGCCTTTAGACACACAGAGGAGCTGACGGCCGCACGTGCACGCAACATCAAAATTCACAGGTGCAGCTACATCCGCTTTGTTTGACAGATAAAAGTTTGGAAAAACCACAGTTTGACATTTGAAAATGCTGTCATCTGCAAAGCTGGAAAAAGATGTGCATAAAGGCGGCTCGTTTCCGTCGTCCTGTTGCCCCACTTTCTAGTTTATTTTGGTTCTTCTGATCCGATTTGACATTAGAAAACAGAGGATACAATTCTCTGTGACGTTTGCTATTTTCCCAGTAAAAAGTCCTCAAAAAAAAAAAAAAGGTTTTGATTAAGGAAACAGCTTTGCCACTTTGTCATTGTTTTAATATCATAAAAACACTTGTGGCATTTTTATCGTATGTGGTATCATGCTGCGTACCATGGGGGTTTAATAGTTTGAGTTACCTTCTAAAATTTATGAATGTATACTATGTAGTTGATTATTTTTTGTTTTATTTTGCTAGTATATCTATAAGCTAGATACACTAGCCCAGTGTTTCTCAATTCCGGTCCTCTCGCCCACCTGCCCTGCATGTTTTAGATGTTTCCCTTCTGCCACACACCTGGATTCAATATTTTGGTGATTAACAGGCCTCTGCAGTACTTGAAGGTCATGCAATCATTTGAATCAGCTGTTCTGGAGTAGAGGCACATCTAAAACATGCAGAGCAGGGGGGCCTGAGGACTGGAATTGAGAAGCACTGCACTAGCCTATAGTATGTAAGGTGGCATACCTGATGTGTAGCAGCTACGTTTAGAAAGTCTGCTAGCTTAACCTTGGAAAAACAAATACCTACCTTGACTTTTGCTTCAGTGCTCTTGAGGGCATGCTAGCTAATATGCTAATGTCATTAAGGCAGCCAATTTCAATTACCCTCTTCAGGTACATCTAGACACATACACATATCAGTTAGTAAGGCTGCACACAAGTTGGGCTTAGCTACACAATCACACAAAGCCATTTGGACGGATGTTCCCTCCCCACATATACAGCACAGAAGCACAAATACTGTCCAAATGATCCATACCTGCCAATAATGAGCCGGGGGATAATTGCTAGGAACAAGTCAACCATGGCCCCTCTGTTATTACGTTTTGGTCATCAATATGAAGTGAAGCGTAGGACAGCTTGTGTGTTTGTGTGGACAGAACAACAACACAGACAAAATGAAAAAAGAGGGAGGATATGTATGCAGTGATGCAATTTGGTGGTAACACAAAGAAAAGGCTCTCAGAAGTTTGAAACTATGCGAGCCTTTCTTTGAGGCAACAACCCATACTTTGTTCTTTCATTTTAAGAGCACAGAAAAACAAAAATCCAAGTAAGAGATGACGCACGGTTATTAGACAGTAGCCGTAATGAATTATTATAGCGATTCAGTTCAGAGAGTTGAACCGAAATGTCGTAAACAACAAATGACAAAAAGAAGAGTGGAGAACAGCGAAACGAGATTGCAGAGCATTAGTCTCTGTAATGTACATGAAGTGCTTCCAGTTTGCTCACACACTTGGACTTTTTTATTTTTCTTCTCCGTATGTCAGCACACATTACTTGCATTGATGGTAAAAAACAAAAGGTGATTAGAACTGCTGCCACAGTGCAGCATTCACTTTAGGTTGGAACATTTTTCCCTATTTTTAGGTGTTATTCTTACACTTTCACAGTGATATAGCTACTAGGGTTTTGGATCCTGGCCATTAAATGTCTCTTGGTGCAACGGCTCCACCAGCCCAACATCATACAGTAACAAGATGCTGTAAGGCTGTTCTCATCCCAGATAGTCTGTTAGATTCAGTTTGATTGGGGACCAAAATTGCAACAATTTTTTTTTCATTTTCAGTTTGTCTGTTGTACTGTCAAATGATCCAAACCTTTGAGCAACCTGCCCCCCTTAGCCTATGGTGGCACTGCACCAAAAACCACTGAAGGAACTGACAAAAACCTCTGAAGCTGATGAAGACAGCTTTTCTCTTCATGAAATGTTTAGAGGGTTTAGACTATAAATTTAATTAAACAATTTAATATTAACCCTACATTACTCTTTAGTTGTTTGTTTTCCATCACATACTTCTACAGCTCAATAGGCCCAAAAGAAATCCAGGCAAAAAGCAAAACTTGTGGGGTGTTATAGTAAATCGCCTCCTTCCTAAAATAATGTCCAAGTCATTTTTTGTCAAAAGTGATTTTGTCACAGAAAAAAGAAAATCACCACATCCTTCTTGTTGCAAAAGATCTTTTCAGTGAAAAAAAAGTATAATTAAATAAATGGTATGCTGATTTATTTTATTTTATTTTATTTAACCAACCAATTGATATGATGCAGAGGCCAGATTAGCATACCACCGCCCCATCCACCCACACTGTGTGGTACTGTTGAAGAAGATTTTAAATTATAGTATATTTTTGGGAAATATCTCTGGCTTAATCTTCTTACAGATCCCAGGTTCTCCCGGCGGACAGCGTGTAGCCACACCGAAAACAACAGTGAGTGTTGACGTCACAGAATTACAGAGTTTAATCCAATAGAAGACAATGTATGAAATTACAACAGAAACTGCAGAACAACAGAGACATACATTCATTTACCTGAGACAAATGGAAAAGAAGGAAAGAAAGAAAGAAAAGCAAAGACGTCTTTGGAGAATTGCAAGAGCAAATCTGATTAGTTACTCCTGTGTAGAAAGTTGTATAGTAAAGGCATATTCTTGTCTTTAATTTATTCAAATAAGGCGTATCTTTGCTCATCCAACCAGGAGCCGTCTCTGTCCCTCTCTAAAGTTAGAAACTCCCTGCAATTTGTTTCCAAGATCAAAAGCCATTTGTCCCCTTTGTCTAAACAGAGTGTAAGCAGAGACTCTCCTGTACTGGCCTGGACTTTTCACAGATGAGTGTGAAAAGCTGGAACTTCTCCTGATTGTTTCCCAGACAGACAAAAAGCACTTTCAAAAAGATCTTAGCAAACAATCTGCTGTAACTTCAGGTAACACAAAGGTCAATAGGGCAGAATAAGTTCTTAATCTGAAAACTATAATTAGGCTATTTCAATCAAGACATGTTAAGTTTTAAAACTAGCATATTCTAAATTTATTTTCTTAACAGTACCCAGCCCAGTTATAAGACAGGAAGGTTTCCTCAAGGGTTGTGGTCTTACTCTAGATAGAAAAAAAAATAAGAAAAGGGTTTTCTCATCTCTCGCAATAGTCCTCTATCCCCTTCAACGCATTCTCTTTTTCAGCTTGCGATTACACTACTGTGTCTATCGATACTGTGAGAAAATGAGAAAAAGAGACTAAATCTCTCAGCGGGTCTCAGCCCGGGATCATCCTGCAGCGGGGCGATCCTGGCTTTTCCAGATGTGATCAATACAAACCTGTTTGACTCCAAATCACCTCCACTCTAAGCTGACTGGAAAGATTATGGAGGAGCTAATCTTGAACGATGGTCAGTGGGTCTATTATCCCCCCCCCCCCCCTCCTCCACCTTGAAGTTGAGGTTTTGAGCCAGACGGCAGCTGCGCAGCTCAAATGATGCATATTAATCATTCAAATGACTTGGAAGGAAATCCTCATTGTGGAGGAGAGTATCTCATAATTTATTACACTCAGCAGCTGGAATATTAGGGAAAAAAACCCCAAAACATCTGGAAATATTTTATGCACAGTATGACAGAAAACAAATAGAAGGAAAACAGTTATCACTACATTTGTAACACATTGACATGGTTTCCTTGTACCTGCCATGTTTCATGCTGCTCCTCTGCTCTGCCCCTCCCTCTCCTGATGATTGCTACCACTGGTTTTAGTGCCTGTATAAACTCCTCGTCCAGATCCTCATCACAGCTTTCGAGCGTTTCATCTCTTCATTCCTGATTGTGTACCTGGCCTATTTTCTGCCTCCTGACCATCAGCTCTAACTGCTCCCTCTACTCTGATTCTGGTTCTGAATTTTTTGCTTCAGGTATCCGGACTCTGATCGCTTCCTCACAGATTGTGGATCTGTTCCGCCTTCTTTTCCTGCCATTTTGCTAACCTGGATCGTTTTACCAAGCATCGAATTTTGGATTGTGGAATTCGCAACCACTGGATGCTTTTGCATTACAAAAGTTCATACATCTGTATCTACATTATGCTGATTTAAAAGAGAAAAAAAAAATCAGTTTTGCAATTGGGGGTGTTTCCATTCAATAAGAATAAGATTGAAAATCACATTTTTATTGTTGTCAATAAAACTAAATCCTTCAGCCTTTCCGGAGTTGTACTCTGAGTTCTGGGTTCTACTAATACATTAAGACAGATGTAACAATTGTTTCTGCAAGGTAAGATAGGTGCATATTTCTGAACAACTACACCATTGACAGAAGGATCTGCTTAGAAGTTTGCGAGTAATGCAGGCAGATTTCCAAATCAAATTGTAAAACCAAGCAAACAGCAAGTCTCCACACAGTTTGCCCATTTGGTTGTATTCTATTGGAAATCATCCCCATTTGAGTACTGGTGAATTACTTTCAGGGCAAAAAGTGTCCCGTTTTTTTTAAAAAAACCGGCACAGTTTGCAACAAGCAGATTGCCTGAAAGAATTTGGTGCTAATAGCAACACAGGAGAAGAAATAACAGAAAAACAACGAGGTGTTTTACAAAAGAATTAAAAGAATTCAATAACCTATTTTCCAAAACAGAGTATGACACATCAAGAACTGCATCAACAGAACTCTAACAAATGAACTCTAAGATTTAAAGCACCATATTAAATGTCACTCTTTATTACTACAATGAAACATTCTCTTGCAGTAATGAAATGCCTCAATATTGTCAGAATCTGAAAGTTGTGATAAAACATTTGGTAACACTTCTGTTTGAATGGGTGTGTTATAAACATGTCATAACACCTGTCATTAATATGAAGGAGTTTTTATGAATATTTATGACTGTTGTCATGAAGTATCATTTGGCAAATAATGACACTTTTAATGCAAAGTTGACACTTTTAATGATTTTTTTATGAAACTTTCCATTAAAAGTAATAATAATAAAGTATTTTATTTGTCAGTGCCTTTCAAAACACCCAAGGACACTTTACAACACAGTTAAAGTGAGAAGGCTTAAACAGATGAGGTTTGAATTGTGCTTTCAAAGTGTCATTATTTACTGAGCGACACTTCAAGACACTCCTAAACATTTATGAAGAGTCATTCATGTTCATGACAGGTGTTATGTCATGTTTATGACAGTGTCATATCTGTCTTATTCACACCCCTTTGATTAAAGTGTTACCCAATATTTTCCTACCTGTTGGTAGGAATCAAAAAAGTCGTTAATAAGAGACAAAACTTCCACGTTGTACCCTAAGAGCTTGTTTTAAAGAAGTACGGGGATTAGAGATCTGCTGTTTTCCTGATGTCTGTCATTTGTCTGTCAAGGACAAAAAGGACACAAAAATCCATTGATATTCTGGTGAGAAGCTACCTTTTGTCTTTTTCATCCTTCTTAATGTATAAACCAATGCATTAGCCCCCAATGAGACAGAACTATAGTCCTATCTCTCACTGCCTTATGCAGGGATTCTTTCAATCAGGTATTATCAGTATCTACTCTAAGATCACGCTTTCATTTCTAGATCTACAGGTGTTTGTCCTTGTGGTCAAAGGAAAGTTCCTCCAGCATGTATGAAGACCATGACACAAAGCTTAGCCTCCTTTCCACCTTTATGGAAAATCTCTGTCAAAGGTAAAAACTACAAGCCACGCCCCCTTTGATTCAGTAACTACAGCATCATGATCCTGAGAACGCACATGAACACCATGGATCAGCTTGTATGATGTAAAAGGATGGCAATCTTTTGAGGGGACTTCTGTTTGCATGTATATTTAGACCTGTCACAAACAATAAATCAGTTAACCATATGATAAATGAAAAGAAATTCAATCATTTTCATTTGCTTGATTAATCAATTTTTTCTCTTTTTTCTCTCTCTTTTTACCAAAAGTCTGAATATTCAGTCTGGTGCTTGGAGCTCAACTGTCCCTTTTTTGAAAGCTAGTTTTGTTTATGAGCATAATTCATTTTATTATTTTTTTTCTGTTGTGTTCTTTATTTACTTTGTATATTTTAAATGCCTTCCAGTTCCAGTGTTTAAATGTTCATTAGAACTTAAAGTTTAATGTTCTTTGAGATCGTGTTCCTGGCATTATTATGACATTATTACTTGTAAATGGTCTTGAAACAACAACGTTATCATTTATTGCGATAAGTTCTGGAACAATTTATCATCTTATCGTGACAGGCCTAAACTATGACATGAAAACAATCTATATGACATGGCTACAGGTGAAGGTCAGAATGCTAGACGGGCTGGTAAATTGAAAGTTTTCTTGACTCTTCAAAACGTGTGAAGCAAAGTCAAGTTTTTTTTGTAAAGCAACAAGACAATTCAAAGTGTTTTAGACAATAAAAGCATGATACAGAAACCAAGGAAACAGCAGTAAACATTACATTTTGTCCAATACAGTCATCAAAACTACAAAGCAAATATACATCAAATATATTGATCAGTGTTCCAATTGTTTTCAATCAAAAGGAACTCTAAACAGGTGGGATTTTAGGCTTGATTCAAAGTAACTCAGTGTTTCAGCAGCTTTGCAGTTTTTTGGAAGTTTGTTCCTAGAAGCAAGAAGGCTGGCTCTACAGCCGCATCGCCCCGACCTGTCGACTTCACCACCACTTATGAAGAAGTCACGAAAATGTTTGTAGATTCATATGGTGACAAACACTTTTTAGATAAATCAGTTAAATCTATGCAGAAACTGTTTGGTTTGTTAATTAAAGAGCAAACTGGAGCAGATGGTGGATACAACAGATAGCCAACAAAAAAAAGTCTACTTAATGCCATTTGTGGCATAATCTCATCTGATCTGTGCCTGAAAAAGTTTCCTTACTTTAAAAGATTCTAACAAATTCATGTATCTATAGAGTTATCAGATCACACAGTAACACATCACACAGCCAGATGACGTCTCAGAACAAGACGAAGTTCAGGGTCATAGAGCTGAACTGAGGCAAGGCAGACTTTTGTTCACCCACTTCAAAGAAAAATGGAATTTATGTCAGCTGGTAATTTCCTATGACTGTTCCTGCACACACACGCACACACAAACACACACATACAACCCCTTGTTTCGTCTGCTTTCAAGCTCTACAATTTCTCTTCAGCTAAACAGTTGCTATTTTTACCCATCAATTTAATCTGGAATGAATTCCTGAACATTTTTCACAACTATTGTCAAAATCCCCGAGGAAAATCTGGGATATCTAAAGTTGGGGTTTAGGCTACACGTGCAAAACAGAGTGGCGTAAACAAAAAAAAAAATAATAATAAAATAAAAAATTATCTTCAGCTATGTAGCGTTTTTAGTAGTGAATGCCTTTCAACTCCACATGTTCCCTTCAACACCTATTTAAGCGACTGTGTTTTCTAACTGATCCTAAGTAAACATGCTTTGCTTTTAATAGATTAACCCTGATGGTAAAAATCAAAGAGCAAGCATAGAAGAGGACAAGTGTGAATGCAATTAGATGAAAGACTGAAAAGATTTAAGAGTTGCATTGGAGACAGGGAGAGCTCTCCTCTCTCATCTATTTTCACTTAGAATCCATTTCCATCAATACCGCAGACATTCACCGAGCACCTCCGTTTGAGGACGGCCATCTCCTGTCGATAGAGCCCATTGTGCCTCTGGAGACTCTCAAATCTTCTTAAGTCTTTCCTTACTCGACGCCACCTTTTAAAGTTTTATTTTTCAAGGTAACAGTGAGTTTTGTTTGTCTCTCAATCAAATACCGTCATTTAAACAGGCCACAAATTCATAAGTCTATTGCGATTCAGAAATGATAAATCCACACAAAAAAAAGCCGACCCTTCATCATCGAAACAAGCGTCACATCAGATCACTGTTCATAGGTTTCCTGTGCATGGTCTCCGATGAAAGCAAACAGAGATCTCTGACTGCCTCCCTCCAGAGTAAGACGTCTGACTTCCTCAGAAACAGTTGGGATCGGCGCTCGCACCTCCTACACTCCCACCCACTCAGGAGTCCCCCCAGGATTGTGTGCTCATCCCCCTATTGTTCTCTCCTCCCACCCATGACTGCAGAACAAGAAAAGAAAAGAACTCTTGTTAAGTTTAATAAAGACACTGACGAGTGAGGAGACTTTATATGATGAGACAAGAGTACCTTGGTAGACCACAGAAACTGATATAAAAAAAAATGTTGGGAATCAAACAAATATCTTTTATATGTCCAAAGAAATGTATTAAGATTCCATCAGATTGTGGAAGCTGAGCACCTGAACTCTTCCTTTGTAATGTAACTCTGGTATAAGACATGTATGCCCACAAATAAAATGTGTGACTGTTTCGCATTGGGGGTCTTTACCAAGGAACTAAAAATCAAACTCACCCCAGCCTCATATCATGCTGACCCACTTTAACATATTTGACTTGCATTCCCAAATTAAGTGTCTTCGAAAATGTATCGTCTTGCAAATGGATTTACGCCCGTTAAACTATTTTACTTTGATATGTTGGACTCTGGTTTTATTCTATGCAAACTGCCATTCACCACAGAGACATCAATGACCTATAAAGATGATGGAGCTGGAAGATCCCACGTGGGAAAAGTCCCTTCGGACCATCTGTCTCCTCTCACAGGCCGGCTCATAGAACACAACAAAATTAAGTAACTTTACATCTTGCAGGTAGTTCTCAACCTATAAAACGGAGGTTGGAAAATAATCCAACCTCTACATGCGATCATGTAGATTTAACAGGGATGAAATCAAGACTGGTTCTTCCAAAACCAAGACCATGGATTATGACCTTAAAACATTGAAGGTAAAACTGGGTTTATGTTTGGCCAGCTAGGTTCTCTGGCTAAATCTATCAAAGTACCATGAAAGTGACTTATTTCACATTGATATGGATGATGACCCTTTTATATATAAATGTACTAAACTAATCTAAATTTCCTGATTCCAGTTGCTTATCTACTTAACGGTTTACTTATTTTTACTTATTTTTATTTGCCTATTTTCAAAACTCAGATTGGAGTTGACTTCAGTGAGTAAGGTCTCCTTGTAGTCTCGTTAAATTCTCTTTTTCCCACTTTAGGTGTTCATTGAACCAGAACTTTTACTAGGGAATATTCATTTGATTGGGGAGTAACCTGCATAACTGATGTTTGATTAATTGGTTTGGTTAATAACAAGACAAAATTTGAACCTCAATTTGATGACACTAATATTTATTTGCATTTAAACTTCATATGTTCTGAGCAGAAGTGCGTAAAACTAGGTTTGTTATTGGACACATTGAAGATCAAAATCATAATCTACAAAGGACTCTGTAGTCTGTCTACAGACTACAGAGGCCTGCTACCCAGGCCCAAATTTAGCTTTAATCTTAAATGAAACGAGTGCTGAAAGAACGATGCCCGGGGCTGACGGTGAGCAGGCTTCTAAGAGTGTAACAAAAACTCCTGCCTTTTATTTCTTTCCTTTCTAATTCCTTAAGTCATTTAGAATATGGACTCCGTTGCAGTCTTTCATTAGTTTCGAGGAAAGCCCATAAAGGCCGAGCCTGAAAAGACTACGGACCGTGCAGAAATTTCAAGTGGTGAATTATTTGGTTTAGAGGGCAAATTCTCTTCTGCGCTCTCCTCCCTGCCCGTAGCGCTCTTTTCTCATTATCCCAGGGTTTCTATCTGCATGAGAATTGCATATCAGTGACTCACAGAGTCGGCGCAGCAGCTGCCAATGATGCCCACAGCATTTTCAGATAGCTTGAGATTGGCATATATTAAAAAGGATAGTGAAATGAGGATGAGAGAGAGATCAATGGCAGGAGCAAAGAGGATTAATGCCACACATGTGCAGAGGTGAAGACATTGCCAGAATGAAAACAAGGGAGCAGTTGTTGCTTTACCCCACAGGACCAATAACTTACTTAGGGATACTTGTTCTGACACGCCGGTAGGTCTAGTGCACCTAGCAGGCTTATGAGCTTAGTGGAATACAGAGCAAACCTGTCAATATAACAGAGCAACAGGGCAATGAGTGGGCAAAACAATCACAGTAACTCAAGGGAGGAAAATAGCCTTAATATTTTCCCTCAAATAGAAAGAAGAAAGAGCATGACAGGCAGAAAACTGTTTACTTGCACTTTTACCAAGGCATTATCCATCCCTCCCTTCACACTTTAGGATTGTTTTCAACCTGACAGAACAATCAGCCGGGTTCTTAGCTGGCAGAATTGGACATGGGAGTTTGGTTGACCAGTCTACATGTGTGTAGTGGAACTTTGTAAGGATACTGCAGGAATGCTGGGATGCTTTCCAGGGCTAGTCAGTCTTTTTATACGCAAAGTTTTGGTTTTTCCTGGTGCAGATTAGACTCTACCATGGCTGGCTCTTTGTTTCTGATCCTGCGTTTGGTCTGAACAAACAGAATACTGAGACCCAACGATGGAGAAGAGCTTGCCTGGTTTGGGAATCAGACGCTCTCACCTTTGCTTTTTGTTGTTGATGTTGTTGTATCAGCGTCTTCGAGCCATGACCTCCAGGTCTTCTATTGGAGTGTGTGAAGGTGTGAAGATGTGGATTGCTCGTGCTGGGTTGGGAGTCAGTCTCTGCCTGAGGTCCAAAGGTTCAGGAAGTTGATGTCTTGTTCCTGGGTGATGATAGGATAGAGTGGGAGGTGGGTAGACAGATCAGGGTCTTATTTTGTGTCATCTACTGAGAATCAGTTTTCAGAATCAATGTGGTTGACGTGGAATGTAATACATGACTCTTCATGGTATGTAAAGAGGATAGGTTTGGTTCCCGCTATGAGACAGGAAATAAGCCAAAAGATAAGGAACACCATTGTTCTTGTTCTATCTATTGGGGTTTGCAGATCACCCTCCAAACATATGTGTCATAAGGAAATGCATATAATGAGATGAGTTCTTGTGTTTGTTAGTGTTTTGACCTGCGGATTGTGTAACTCAATGCATTCTGTTCTTGCTGGCATGCAAGTAATAAATCTAAAGAGACTAACTCTTGGGATTTGTGTTTCGGTGAATCTTTTAGACAATGAATTTTTGTAACATCTATGATGTGAATGCTACTTTACTACACTCACTGGACTCAGGCGATCTCCATTCAACTCATTGTAAAACTATTAGCACCAATTCACTGGACCTTTGTTGAATTAAGTCAGTCACTTTGAAGGGAGAGAATATTTATGCAATCACTTGTTTTATATTAAATACTGTAACTGTTATTATTTTTGTATAAATAAGTTTGACATTAAATTGTTTTTTAACATATTTTTGTCAAAAAAAGCTAACTTTTTATAGGTTCTGTATTTAAATATCCTCCTGATTCTACAAGTCTGGCAGTAATCACACCTGAGTGTGGCTGGTAAAATTAGACAAAAAAACATGATTATCAAGGTTAATTCATGATTGCACTGCCAAGTGGTGGGGCAATTATATTTTCACAAAGGGCCAAGTGTTTGTAGAAAACCTTTTTTCCCCTTCACTGAAAAATATCTTTGC
The DNA here is from genome assembly GCF_001443285.1 of Poecilia latipinna. Classification (NCBI taxonomy): domain Eukaryota; kingdom Metazoa; phylum Chordata; class Actinopteri; order Cyprinodontiformes; family Poeciliidae; genus Poecilia; species Poecilia latipinna. Next base: position 380,504 of record NW_015113376.1, read on the forward strand.
TTTAAAACCACTTTTCATAACTACTCAGGTTTTGTCTTACTGTATATTAAAAATGGTCTCATAAGAACAGCTTAACTGGTTCAACAAAACAAAAAGTGATAATTTCTTTTAGGGGTTGAAATACTTTTTCACCACATTGTATGTTTGTTGTCATAAATATGATATTTGAGGTTGGACTTAAATCTGGACTCTGAAACATGGGAAAATAAATGACATCCCTTCGCTGCAGCATTAAACTTAAAGCTTTTCCCCCCTTCAACTGCAGCTCACATGAATCCCTCACACCTCTCTTCATTTCCACAGAAAGAGACAGCCTGGAAGAGAATGAGATGAAGGGTGATAAAATCTGGTGTAAAAGGGTGTAAAGCTCATCTGTAACAGACAAAGACAAAAAGATTGCTATAGTCTTTTAAAACGACAAGCTCTCTTCGCTTTTTACTCGCTTTAAACTAAATCCACACAGACAGAAGAAGGGCCTCTGAGAGGGAGAGTTGTGGAAACTGAGAAGAAAAAAGCAAGACATGATGGACGGACAGATGTGAAAGGCAGAAGAATTGTAAAAGAAAAAGTGGATTCGAGAAAATGGACTGAGTGATGAAGATGGAGCGGTGGGAGACAGAATAATATCAGTATCATTTTGTTTTACATGAAGCTGAAAAGAACATAACTGATGGAAAAGTGACAGACAAGACAGCAAAATGGATATAGAATCTATCATCTACCATGTACAATCCTATTCAATAAATTAGAATATGCCTTCCGATGTGAAGTTAGTCTGATTAAAAGTACTTTTTGAAAATATCAAATATAGATATTAAACATATTTTTCATAAGCCCTATATTTCTGTTTCAAATGTTGTTGAATATGATTGCATATATATGTGTATGCATAGCACTATCCCTACCCTCATATATATGTATAATGTCATACAAATGAACAGATGAACTTGAAAATCCTTGAAAAATAAAGTCTGAGATCTGGCAGCCTACCAGTAGTGGGCGCCGCTAACTAAGATGTTAGTTGCGCTAACCCTAAAGTGCTAATCATAAACATTAGCTCTGCTAATGCTAAAGCGTTAACTTTAATTCAAACTATCGGCCCTGGAAAGATGACAACCCTTAAGCGCAAATTTAATTTTGACATGATATTTTGCATGTTCTTTAATTCCATTAGATATTGTATTTATGTGTATTTTGTTCTTTACTGTCTGTGTTTTATTTTTTTCCTGTAATTTTATTGTTTGAAATAGTTATTGGGGAAACTATTCCCAAGTAGGAGAGCAGAATGAAATGCTTTCACCCCCTTCAAATTAAGAGCATGAAAAAAATGTCTAACTATTTGAAGAATTCTTAACCATTACTAACTATGTACTTAGGAGAAGCTAAAGGCACTAAACCTAATCTTTTCAAAAGTTAGCACAAGCATTAAATCTCTAACCAAAAACATTAGCTTTGCTATTAGCACATTAGCTCATAAGTAGGAGAGTATCATTCAGGCTTTTACTTTTCAGGATTCCTGTAGAATGAAAAAATATGGAAATGAAATCTGGGGGAAAAAAATGTAGCATTTCCAGATATTCACTATCATAACAGTGTAACATCCATCCACCTATCCATCCATTCATTTGCATGTGTTTATACTGAAATGAATTCTGAAAACATGCAGAACCCTCGCTATAGAAATGTGTCGAAGCCATGACTTCTGCTTTACTGGTACATTTGTAAATGTCAAGAAATTACAAAATACGGAACAAAAATACAAGGAGATCCCACCTTTCATAGAACGTTGCTTACTTTGCACTTCAAAGGAGAAATATTTTCCCAAGGGACTTGAGTTAAATTATGAATGGATGTTACAGAGAACGAACAGAAGGAAAAGGTCTACACAGAGCCAACACACACAAAAAAGAGAGAAAATAAATCAAATGAGAAGAGTGTAGAAAAACTGAGGGGGCTGTGACGGGCTTTGAAGAGGAAGGAAAATCCCCTCTGCTCACCAGTATCTCACAAAGCATACCTGAACAAAACATCAACTGACCTGCAAAATTACCCTATCTGCATCCCAGCATGGCAACAGCTGTACCAGACGTATTCGGCTGTATTGCAGTTTGCCCCCGAGAGCAATCCAGATGTCACAGATGTTACCCAGCCTGTGCACAGAGGCATGGATGTCTCAAATCAACCACAACCTGAGTGCAACTGCCACTCACAAACCATGTAATCCTGCGCCCAGGGCAGGTCAAGGAACCATGGAGGGGAGTGGACAGATAAATCCCTACTGTCATTCATGTAAACTAGACCTCTGTGAAAAAGAAAAGACATCAGAAACAACCAGAGAACATAACAGTGAAATTATAGCTTGCTCCCTAGAATGGCAAGGCAAAGTACAAGCAACATATTTGCTGACCTACAACAATGAGTAAACTTAGAGAGCTGTTCTCCTCACATTCTCAACACCAGGCCTGGTTCGTGGTCTTTCAGAGCTCTGTGAGATGTGTTGTGTGATTGGTCAGAAGTATCTAGGCATGTTCATAAGACGCCGCAAGAAGTTATGTACGTTCTTCACAAAGTATCTTCAACGATTGTCAAATGAAAATGTTATACTCAACCAACCCTTGTCCTCCAAACAATCTGTGAATTCATGCATATTCATCCCTGTCATGTCTTCTGCCGCTGCAGTTTTGTCTATCAGGAAACAACACCGATATGCAGGGTGTGATGTAAGCTGAAGTGAGAAGGGTGTCTCCAGGTGGTCAGCATTCATAGAAGGTGTGCGCGATTGCAAACAGCCTGTAATCACGTGGCCGCACATCGTCTGTTTGACTTTGGGTGAAGTATGGGAGAGTCCTAACTCCTGATATGGTGTTTTATACAACTATATATTTGTGCGGTACTTGGTCTTGTAAGATTTGGATGCAGGAGGCCTTGAGGACTATTCTCTCTAAGCAAATTAAAACTGGACTTACTGTGCAGGTGGCACCCTATCAAGCTCTTGAAAGCAACCCACAAATGTTTGTAGGAGACTGCATCTCTAGATCCAAAATTGATTTAGACTCAAACACTAGAATTAGCAGAAACATCATGATCGAAAGACAATTTAGGTTGTGCCTTTGAGTACCGTCCACTTCCAATATTCCTTGGTTTCACGTCAACCTCAGCTCTGAGAGATGAAACAAATCTCACAGCGCTCACATCTTTTTCCCTCCCTTCCTCCTTTTATTTGAAATTTAAACAGCGTGAGCAGCTTGACAAGTTGGGCTGTCCTAAGTGATGTGTTTCGTATCTTGGTTCCTGAAAAGTCATTCCAGCTCTTTTCTGACCCGTCTCTTCCTTGGCCCATGATGTGTTCCACCAACTAACCAACCTTCCATTCCCAGACATACTGGTGCATCTCTTCTATTGCGAGATTGAAATCTACGTCATTGGCTGTCTGGCCTTTTACAAGTAAGACAAATGACAGAGTGCTGGCATGCACGGCCACATTTTCTCTCCATTTAGAACAGTGTTTCTCAACCCTGGTCCTCACCGCCCCTCTGCTCTGCATGTTTTAGATGTGCCTCTATTCCAGAACAGCTGATTCAAATGACTGCATGACCTTCAAGTACTGCAGAAGCCTGTTAATCACCCACAGATACAATTCAGGTGTGCGGCAGAAGGGAAATACCTAAAACATGCAGAACAGGGGGGCGGTGAGGACCAGGGTTGAGAAACACTGATTTAGAAGGTCCTGATGGAATAATGGAAGGAAGAATTAAAATGGACGAGTGGAAACAAGAAAAATCCATTCCGTCTGTCATGGTGGACATGATCTGATTCCATGCTCTTTTGAGGGAAAAGAACTCAAAAGGTCAACTCTGTTTACAGCCAAGATCCTATAAATTCATTCCCACTGTGTATAGGTTAACAGAAACTACCCATTTTTTTTTTTACACTGAAGGCTATGCATAATAAGAAAGTTTCTCATTGTGCACTGTAATCATTTTCCCCACCAGTGTGTGTATAACCACCAATGTTATACACACACTGTATTGTGTAGAAATAACCTGTTTCTCATTAGCACACGGGGAAATGCCACGGTCGGGCTTTGCTGAGACGTTTGTTCTCTCTTTAGTTGAAAGCTTGGAGGCTCAAAGAGCAACAGCAACGCCACTTTCCTCTATTTAAGGGCAGGAGAGTGGAGGAAACAAGCTGATGAACAGAACTGCTTTCAGTGACTTCTGAAAGCAGTCACTGAACCCTGAACCCTTCATTCAAGCGAAGAGAAAGGAAACACTGAAGAACAAAAGACACACAATGAATCTACAGGGTTTCTCCGAAGTATTCACACCATTTGTCCGCTTGTCAGCTTGAACAACCACAAAAGTTTGTTTATTTCATTGAGACCAAAACAAAAGAGTGGGTGTTTGTACAGAACTGAGTATGACATAGAAGGGATTTGTGGTAACCCTGGGTGAGCTGCAGAGATACACAGCTCAGGTGGGAGGATCTGCCAGCAGGTCGATTATTAGCTGTGAAAAATTCCTAAAAGCCTAAAGATTCCTGCTAAGGAGTCATGGCTTAAAGCTGCAGGATGTTACTTGTAATATGTGTTTTTAAATATTTGTTAAAAATATCATTAGGTCATGTCAATATGAGACAGATAATCTGTGAAAAAATCAAGCTGCTCTCCCTTCCCCAAATGGCCTTGGTGTCATCTGAAGAAATACACTTCTCTGTCAAAAACAACCAACCAGAGCTAGGAGGAGGGTCTTAGTGCTGTCAATCACCTTACTGTTACAATCCACCTGGTTGCTCTCTGTTACTGGGTAGCTCCTTCCCGACAGCTAACCTGCCACAAATGCTAAGGCTAGTTAGCATAGTCCAGTGTTGTGTTCAAGACCACCTAACCCGAGACCAAGACAAGACCAAGACCAGAGCGTATCGAGACCGAGA
>NW_015113377.1:0-470 GCF_001443285.1 Poecilia latipinna
TTGGCTTCTCCAAGAGGGTTTCTGTAAGAGTCAGTAGGGAAAACTGAATATTTTTAAATAATCCTTTTTTTTAAGAAAACCTTTCCTGTGTCTGATTTCTATCTTGCAGTCTGTACTACTGCAGTGCATTTTTTATATCTCAGCACTGGCACACAACAGCATAGTCAAAAAGATTTACAAAGAAATTGGCAAACAGTCTAATACATTGTAGATTTCACTGGTTCACCATTAAGGTATTCTAGAAATGTCCATAAAATCCGGGAAACTTGAAATTAGGAAACGTGAGTCGCGTTCCACTGCCCCTTGAATCTTTTTAGCTAAGCTCCTGAGACAGAGCCTTTCTGTGCTCATCCAGTGGCCCGCGTTACTCAATAGGACTCGGCTTGCACGTTTTCCTCAGAGAGGATTCGTCGTGCGTGTGTGTGAGTGTTTCGTGAACCATGAGGAGGGTCGACAGGTGCAGGCGTTCA
>NW_015113377.1:4459-11087 GCF_001443285.1 Poecilia latipinna
CCTGTATTTATCTCTAGCTACTGCAGACCTCCTTTCATATGGTTATTATCCCTTTTCTTGGTGCATAAGGGTACTGCCACAATGTAAGGGTACTCAAGAGGAACTGAGTAAAAATGCATGACATGCTTTTCAAACTTTCAGTTTTGAAAAGAATTGAAAAATATGTATCATTTTCCTTCCACATTACAGTAATGCACTACTTTGTGTTTTTTTTTTATCACATGCAATCCCAACAATATACCTAAAAGTTTGCGGTTGCAGCTGTTCACAATGTGAAAAAGGTCAAGTGTGACTACTTCTCGAGATTTATTTTATAAAAACCCATTTCTCTGAACGTCTGATCCCGTGTGCATTGTTGCAAATTATTGTAAGTGATGATTACAACAACTGAAGACAATTTGAAGTGAGCATGACTTACATAACTTCCTTTTTTCACACGAGTTTATTTTCTCTTTTGTTTTTGCTTTTCACGTTTTCCTCTGGGTGTATCCCCAAACATGGAGTCAAACTTAGTCTGAAGCTTTAGATTGCAGCACACAACCTGAGCTTTTCCCTTCAGATAAACACATTTACATTCTGTTTTTTATAACCGCTAAGGTTGACCTTGATGCAACATTAAGTGCTGACAAATATGTACATATGCACCCATGCATTCAACCATGCATGCATGCTGTGTCATGTAGTATGTGTGAACATACTTGCAACACATCAGCACAGGCCAGACATTCAGGATATGCAGATCATACGTTTCACAGATACACAATGTCCTGAGGGAGTGTGTGTTACAGAGAGAGAAAGTTGTGCCAAGTGTATCTTATGATCGGACAGTTTATAGTTAGTGAGCCTGTGCTGCTGCCTGAGCTGTGGCCGACCCAACATCTCTTGCCAAAAAGGAAGAAACACTACAAGAGGTTTCAAATAGGCTGTGTGTGTACCAGTGTGCTCGTGTCACAGATCTAAACACTTTGTGTTACTTTTTTTTTTTTTAAAGGTGTAAAGTTTTGCTTTGCTGCACATCTAATGGTGCAGCATGGCTTTGCAGCTGCTAAACACTGCAGGCTCTGTGAATCATTCTCCTCAAATGTCAGCAGCCAGAACAGTATCTGCAGTTACAACATACATGTTGATTATTTTCAGTGAGTAGGTTCGCTTTGCACGTCTTAGTCATACAACGTGCAGACAGAGACGTGCACAAGATGGTGTTTCCAAAGTTTCTTTAAAGACGTGTGCAGACAGGCTCACAGCTGTTTGTACAAAGATCAGATTTGAAGCGATATGAGGGTCATAATAGACAAATGTCTTCCCTAAGCGCCGACCACTTGGTGGCGTTTGTGAACCACATGGACATGATAAAAAAAAAAATAATAATTGTAGTTTAATTTCTTATGATAATACACAAAACAGTGTTCCTAAAGGTGGGATTTACCAGTTAAATGAGCAAAATTTGCTTTTGCATCAAATTACATGATAATAGGAAACTTTGTGACTTTTTTCCTGTAATAATTCTGGAACCTGCCATAAACTGTATGGCATAAAATGTAGAAAAACTCATTCTAAAAAGAACATTGCTCTAATCCTTGTGCTGTAGTACCATGAGTGGATTTGCAGCATTGAAGACAGGCTTATGATGATGATATCAGAATTATACTATGATTACAAATTTGGGCCTTGACGTAAAACATGAGTCACTTTTCTGAAGTTGCTATTCAGGATTCTGGTGCTTGCTAAAGAAAAAAAAAACAGTTGCAGCTGATGCAGAATCTGAACAATGTAGCAACAAAATTGTAAAAATCGCATTAAAAAACAGACATCACGTGACTTTTGTTATTCAGAAATTAAGACTTTTTCTGTAAATATAAAATAGTTATATATAGTTCCAGACGGAGGTTAACATCAGTTTGTCATCAGCATAATTTTGGTCTTTTAATGATGCATTTGAATTGTTTTTTATTTATTTATTTTTTAACGTTTGCACAGTCGCATAAAACAAAAAAAAATATTTTTGGAAAAAAGAATTGGTTGGACATGTTTGGATCCTTTGTGGATTTTCTCTAATCACACAACTTCTACTTTATACACACAGGCTGATATTTGGCTTAATGTGTTGCAGAGAAATAACAAACATGCTTTTAGTTGTCAAGAAGTTTCTGCAATTCTGACTGATTGCTCTTCTTATCAGAAACTGTAGAGCTCATTTATTTTCCATTCCTTATCCAAAAATGTGTAACTTATACTATCAAGTGTGGGGTTGAGGCATTTTTTCATTCCTTTACAATAAGTGAATGTTTTGTTTGGTTTCCTTCCTATTTTAGTTTGTCTAAATCTAAAACATGCTCCCCTGGGTCAAAATAGCCCAATCCTCGCCTTTTATGGATCACAGCCGTTGTAGGAAACACTTGAAAGGATGTTCTGAAATCACAACATCTCTAAAAATACCTATTAAAAATGTTTTCATACAAGAAAATATTAGATCATTTATAGAGTAAATGTTTTTCTTTCATTTCAGAGCTGATTGTGGTGACACTAGGCACCCGATCCCACAACAAAATTCAAAAGTGTGTCTTGCACTTAAAATCTCAGTTCACAGCTAACTGATCTATTGCTTTCCAGAGGGGAAGATCACCGGGCGATCAAGACGGTAATTTAGGAAACAGCCAAACAACAGCAATATTGAATGTAACTTGAGAGGCACCTGCACTCTGCAGCTCCACATCTCACACAAACCAAGCTCGCAGCAGCAGCAGCAGCAGATCGCTTCAGACGAGGCTGTGAAGCATTACAGATGTCATGTACTGCAAAGCAAACAGCACACACAGCTCTTCAGATCCCCAAAGCAGCTGCTTGGATCACAGCAAAGCCCCAACCTCAAGCAATAAGCTAAGAGGAGCTCTGTTTAACTTGTGGATGACATCTGGGACCCTGTCGGTATTCTTGGAGTTATGAGTCACCAGCTGTCTGCCAAGAGTGTTCCTATATCTTCTGTATAGACTTACATTCAGACTGAGGCTGGCAGGTGACTCAATATAGCTCAGTGAGAAACATTTCAAGTAAGTTATTGAGAAAAGTTTAAGTTAATATTCCCATGATGTGGTTTAATATACTTTTTATTTTTCCATTTTAATATTATAATACACACAGAAAGGCCTGCTAATGGGACTTCATTAAAAAAAAATATATTCATATCCACTTGAACTTACTGAATTTTACCACCAAAAGCTCTAATGTGATTTATTGTATGATACAGGCACACTAAAAAATGACTTGTGGTTTAAAAACAAATCCCAAATAAAAATCTGATAAGCATGACCTTTATCCTCATTTACTCTGAAACTCCACAATAAAATCCCGCTCAGTTCTTGCTGAGGTCGTCTCTTGTCTTACCTGCATGCTTTGTAAAAAACAAAATCCTGCAAATTAACATTTTTACTTTTCTTTCAAAAAGGGTTTATTTTTTAAAATCTGCAAGGCTAATGTTTGTCATGTCAACAGATTTCCTTGCCTGACCTATCAGTTTAGATCAGCAATGTTCAGATGAAGGAACTGTAAAGAAAACCTTTTTGTCTTTTTATTTAAAATCATGAACAGTTCTGCAGAATACAAATCCAGAGCCCAATTTTCTGATTTTAATTGATTCCACATTTAAAAACTATGCATTCTTTTCTATTTACTTCACACTTTTGCATCACTTTTTTCCCTCTGTCTCTGCATGTAGCCATACAAAGCCTATACCTTTTCTGTCACGATTCCCTGTTTTACAGACATCTAAGCGTATGCTCAGTGTTAAACTGTCAGCTGAAACCCTGCTCTGTTACTCACAATCATTTTCTCCTCAGTGACATCAGATGTCCCAGATTACACTGATTTGCTCATCTTTGAACGCCATCTCATTTACGACTAAAAAGTAAAAAGTCAAACACATCATACTGGAACTCTGGTGGCTGCCAGCACTGCAGCAGATGGTGTCACACCATCTGAAAGGCCTCCCTTGGCAGCAGCCTTTATTTGTGCATGTGTCTGCGCATGGATTTCCATATTCATCAGCTGCTCTTTCCATGTGCGTATAGGTACCTGTTGACCAAAATTGCAGGTTTGTGTGTTTGCATGTCTGTGGTGCAGTTCCAACAAAACGAAGGAGGCTAATTACTCCTGTTTGCATTGCTGATGGTCAGCATGACATTTGGCAAGCACTGATACACTATGTGTTTGTCAAAAAGCTATTTCAAATGCAATGTTTATATTGCAAAAGCAAAAAGCTCATTTAGCCTCAAAAATAAGAGCAGCTACATCATAAACAGAATCTGTAATGCTTTGACAATGATGTGTGCCACTCAGAAATCACTTGACAAATCCAATCATAGTGTGAAAACGGATCACTTTACATCAGGCCTGATTAGATCTAATCAGATTAGGATCAGATTATCACTCAGACACCTTCTTAGCCACACACACAGAGCAGCATGCTGACAAATAGAGAGAAAGATGGACATCTTCCCTAATTCATGCTGACTTTCTGAAGCTGCCTTTGGTCCTCTTGCTTCATTGTAAATGTCATTATCCAGTCTTGCCAGGATGCATTAAAGGACACCTCAATGGCAAAAACCTAATTTGACTCACTGCAAGGGGATAATCCAAACGGGACGTTAACTTTATGGTCACATTTCTCTGTTGCCTGGAGGCAGCACACAGTGGTAAAACACATGAAGAGAACACACATTATACAGAGGGTTGTGGCTTCAATGTGTTAAATCTATTGCTGACATTTCCATGAAAGGATATTTTCAAACATTTTGCATAGGACCCATTTCATTGGTCTCCTGTCAAACAGGACATTGCTGGTTTATTTCATGATGTTGCTAATTGCCCTTTAAGCTCTGCCAAAGTCTTCTGGGTTTTTCCACACCGTAGCTGCATAACAGAGGAAAATAGAGAACAATTTAGGAGGAACATTGTATGTACCTGAGGGGAAAACAGGGACACATATTGATGACATTTTATTCAAAAAACCATAATGTTTAAGTGTTTTCTCATGTTTGTTTTAATTTGTTACACTTTACTATTTAATTTCACTTAGAATAAATGAGTAAAATCTTTAAAAGTCCACCATATATTACTAAAAATAATCTACAGCTGTGTTTATTCAATTGTTTACAAAAATGTAAGTATTACAATTGGTGTTTTTTTTTTAATGTTTGGGTAAATGAAGGTTTTGTTTTTAAAGCTATTCAGATATAAAGATTTTTTACATCAACTCATTTGCAATAATGCCTTATAGGTTTAGGCTTTTATTGATGATATACTGTATTTTTTTCAAAGTGTGCTGATTAGAAACATACAACTATGCATACTGACTCAACCATATGCATACACCCAACTTATGTTCAGCCAAGTGTCCCTTACCATTCTCATGATGAATGGATGAATACGTCTGAACAGAACTAAATGAAAGATACAATTTCTTTCTATCTTTTTTTAAACTATATTTAAGTAAGATTGATTTAAAACATTCTTTTTATATTTGAAAATATGCATTGGGTTGCCATATTCACTGGTATCTTATGAGTCGCCTCTAACTCTCTACCCCAACTGTAACCCCTCTCATATGGTCATTACTAAAGGTGACACTGCAGAGAAAGTAACAGTGATATCTACATATATTTCACCCTGGAATGACTGAACACTACCAGACACAGGATGATCATACTGTTACAAGATCACATAGGTAGAGACGGATGCCTCCAGATGTGCGGTGCAAGTTTGATAGCTAGGATGCACAAGAGCAGGTAAGGTTAAAGGCTAAGGGTAAAAAAGGACTGCAATAACTGAGAGAGAAAAACCAGAGGAGTATCATGCTGACCTTGCTTTGTAATTAGAAAATATCCTGCAGCACTCACACCTCAGAACTCAAGCCAGAAACTAGTGGTGTCCTAGAAAATGTTCAGTTCCCAGTATGAAAGCACAGATTTTTGGTTAAAATTCTGTGCCAAAAAGCCCATGATGTGACATTACAGCCAAGAGACTTATGAATCAGAAAAGCAGATGCTATGAAATAAAGAGTAGCTTTTTGCAATCACAAACAGAATAGTTTGAAGTATGCAAAAGGTGAGATGCAAAAATCAACAAATGAACTATGGCAAGAATAACAACTGTCCAGCAGTACTGCAAACTTAGTCCTGTTTTAAAGAAGTGGTTGAATAAGTATATGATGATATTTCTAAATTAATATTAATCAAACACCAAAAATATAATTTTTGATATGACTATTTCTTAGACTTCAACCTGTTTAACAAAATTGGTACTACTGTATGAAATCATATTTTTGTCTCAAGCCCTCTGGTGGAGAAAAAAAGGTACTGCATGTTTCATTAAAGTGAAGATGACTTCACCCACCTGGTCAGAAGCAGTTCTCATGTGCTTTTCTAACATGTTGAGGAGAAATAACATTAAAAACAAATATATTCTTTACAATTTTTAATAATGTCATGAAGAAATAACTTAAATATGAAATATTTTATATAAAACTTTGATGAAGGTGTCTGATTTGGCATACTTTATATATATTTAATGGGGCAATCCCACAGCTGTTTTTAGTAAAACAACTTTTTTTAATTTCTATTTTAAAAAACAAAGT
>NW_015113377.1:15123-19489 GCF_001443285.1 Poecilia latipinna
CTCCCATCTGGTCAGGAAGGCCCACCAGCATCTCTACTGCCTCAGGAAGCTGCGGCAAGCTGGATTTGGGACCTCAGTCCTGAGGAGCTTCTATCGCTGTGTGGTGGAGAGCGTTCTCTAAACCTGCATCGCCGTGTGGCATTTAGCTGCACTGCTGCTGAACTGTAACAATTACACAGAGCATGGCCTGCAGAGCTCTGTGCCTTCTCTCCACCATGGACATCACGAAGCTCCACATCATGAAGGATGGCACCCATATTGCACACAGTCTGTTCCAGCCTCTTCCCTCAGACAGGAGGCTGAGGAGAATCCAGAGCAAGATCACAGGGCTGAGAAACTCTTATTTGGAATAAGTTGGAATTTGAATTTAAATAACTTCTAAGACTTGCATCACTCTTTCAGTTTCCATAGCAACAATAAAACCAGAGCTTACTTGTGACATCATCATACAATGTTCTCATTGATAATAGTTCAAAGGGACTGTTTATGCAAGACAGAATTTTGTCATAGTTTACTTCTCAACATTGGTGAAGGTAGATTGCTTTCAAAGAGAGACGACTTGTCACAGTTTATATTTTCCAAATAATTGAAATCGAACATCCTGTCAACAAGGTTTGTGCCGATTGTTGTGCTGTTGGAACCCTACGTAGTAAGTTATTTCACAGAAAATAATTTGCTCAAGGATTGGTGTCAAATAACTACTAACAATTTCATAATGAAGACATCAGAAAATTGTGTTTTTGCCAATGAGAACCTGGACATGGAAACCAGATCTGAAGACAAGAAAATTACTTTTGAAACCACAAATACAGAAAATGTGAGGACAGGTTTTGAAGAAATCTTAGATGATTTGAATAACTCTTTTGCTGAAGTGGATTCAAACCAGGCAGAAATTTTTACTGCTGGGGTTGAAAATGACACTAAGGACGAACAAATCAATCATGAAACCTATCAAGACTTTCTTCAAAATGTAATAATCACAGAGGATGAGCTTAGTGCTTGTTTTGAAGATGAAATAGAAAATGGCACAGATTATTTCTACAGAGCAGAAGACAACACAAGTCAAACAAATCTTGATCCAACAATGTACTTCTGCAGGTTTTCAAACTCCTTCAATAACTCTTGGATGAATGCCACAATGCAGAGTATTCTCAACCTGAGTATTGCCAGAAGGTTTGTGGCTCGCTATCCGGAAGCATTTTTTGGAGCTTTGTCAGGAACTCCAATGGTTGCCAGCCTTTTCCGTACAGCTATGCAACATCCGGGAAAGTATTTTTCTCCAGGAGAAATCTTCAATGTTCAGATGGAAATAAGTCAAACCATAAAGTCAGCAGGCTTGGCACAAGAGGACGACCTAACAAACTTTTTGTCTGTTCTTTTAGACTGGCTTGAACCATGTGGCATGAACACAAGTTGCATGCTGTATACAGCTATTGCTTGTGAAAGATGTCAGGAGGCTTTACTAGACATCAGAGAACTTGGTCCCATCCTTTACCTCCCACCTCCACTACCTTATGACAGCATCACATCTCTCCTTAACCGGTGGGTTTCTGAGACCTATGCAGAATGCTGTGACATCTGCTTCTCCAACTTAAAGAGAAAAGATATCCTCAATCACACTGATGTGATAGCCCTGCATCTGCCACGGTCATACAGTCAGGTTGATTTGAATTATCCTGTGACTCCTAGTCTAACTATTGACATTCCTGTTAAAGCTGGAACCCAGTTGTACCGTCTGTCCTCGGTCATTTGCCGCCAAACCCTGAGTCCTCAGATGGACCACTTTTACACGTATCTGATGTGTGGACAGCTGGTTTATAAGGCTGAGGACGATCAGGTAACAATTTCAAATATAACCTCTGTGGCCGACATTTGCCATAACGGATTTATCTATGTGTATGAGAAATACACAGAAGAACAAGATGATTTTAGTGTTGGGCTCAAAGTGACCACAGACAATCATGAAGTACATCAAGACCCTCTTCAATATGTTATGATCACAGAAGATGAACTCAGCATCAGTTTTGAAAATGAAATACAAAATGACTCTTATTATTTTTACCTACCAGAAGACAGCACAAGTCAAAGAAATTCTAATGTTGATCCAACTATATACATTTGCAAGTTTTCCAACTCCTTTAATAACAGCTGGATGAATGCCACAATGCAGAGTATTTTGAACCTTAGTATTGCCAGAAAGTCTGTAGCTAAGTGTCCCCCAAAAGTCTTTGGAGCTTTATCAGCAACTCCAATCTGTGCTAGCCTTCTCTTAACAGCCATGCACCATCCAGGAAAATATTTCCATCCCGAAGAAATCTACCAAGTTCTGATGGAAATCAATGAAAGCCTGCCATTACTAGGCCTGACACAGCAAAACTATATAGCAAAATTTTTGGGGACTATTTTGCGCTGGTTAAACCCATGTGGCATTAATTCAGCTTGGATACTAAACAACATTATCACTTGTGAACAATGTAAGTTGGTTACGCCGGTCTTGTCAGACATAGGTCCCATAGTTTACCTGTCAGATGCAAAACCAAATGAAACAACAGCTTCTCTTCTTCACCGTTTTGTTCTTAAAGACTGCTATGAGTACCAATGTAACATCTGCCTGTCCAACACTAAAAGAAACATCTTCCTTAGCGATACTGATGTGATAACTCTGCATCTGCAACGGCCCACCAATCAGGGAGGTTTCAGAATACCTGTGATTCCTAGTGCATGCATTGACATTTCATTACAAAATGGAGCTCAGTTGTTCAGTTTGTCCTCTGTCATTTGTCGCCAAACCCTGAGCTCACAGACCGACCACTTTTACACATATCTGAAGTACGGACAACTGATCTTTAAGGCTGAAGACGACCAAATAACAATCGCACACAAGGACAGTGCAGAAGACCTTTACCAAAATGGGTTTATGTATATTTACGAGAAAGAAAGATGAAACTGAGGAAAGACTTAAGAAACAAGCCAAGTTAGAAAAGAAACAAAAACACATAAAAAACAAACTCAACAAAAACAAAATAAAAAAAATTATCGCAAAAAACACCCAAAAAACGATAAATAAAAACATGTTTACAAAATTAATAGAAGTTTTATATAAAATAACAAAAACACCCAAAAATAATAACAAACTGATTTTCATAGTATAAAAAGAAAACCTAGCAAAAAAATGACATGAATGACTTAAGTAAGAATTAAGTAATGACAAAATGATCTAAGTCCAAAAAAAAATTACAGAAAATTATCGAGTTTTAACTACAAATTTACTTTTTATTCTGAAATAATAATAATAAAAGCACTGCTCCTAAAAGACAAAAAATAAAAATACAAAAGGTGACACAGTTGCATCTTGTCTCCATGCATACGTGGGTTTTCTCTGGGTACTCCGGCTTCCTCCCACAGTCCAAAAAGAAACACTGTTAGATTAGTCAGGCACTTTAAATTACTATTAAGAGTCAGTATGTGTATGCTTTACTTCCTTTGAAAATCTCTTAAAATAATATTTGATTGTCAATAAAAAAAACATTCTTTAAAGTATGCAGTGTCTTTACTTGAAACGAACAATGCTAAAAAAAAAAGGAAGTTGAAAGATTAGGACTATATGTTTTTACCATAAAATAGGACTTTATATGTTTTCTCCATCCGTGCGTGGGTTTTCTCCGGGTGCTCCGGCTTCCCGCCTCAGTCCAAAAACATGACTGGCCATCTTATCTGTTCATGCTGTCACAAAGGCATACATGCAGAGAAGATGGTTGTGTCAGTACATATTGTTCAGAATATTATTCAAACAACTTAAATTGACAATGATATGCATCAATATAATATTTATTTAGAATATGTGACCAATTATGTCACATTATGAATTATATGCAATGCGTCAGTTATGTATCTATTTAGGACAGGAAATGACCATGGAACTAACACTCAATTTTAATCTTGTTTGATATTATCATGAGACATAAACAGGGTCAGCCCAAAGCATAAACAAACTAAGCAACCACTTAGGGCCTCAAGGCCACTAAGGTGCGTTCACACTGAAGCCTGAAGTGACCCAATTCTGATTTTTTGTCAATTCCGATTTTTTTTGCTGGGGCCGTTCACACTGCCAAGAATGCGACCTGTATGCGTTCTGCAGTCTGAACGGGCAAATGACCTGACAGTGACCTGCACGCGCAGTAGAGGGCGCAATAGCGTCAGCGTTCTCAGTGTTCTGCCAACCGCCATAAAAAGAAGAAGTGCTCAGTGGACTAACGGTGGAGCATAGCTTACATATTTGAAGTTGTTGACCGGCCGGAGCAGCATATTAACAGCTTAATCCTCATATAGTCCGTGATGGTTGTTGTTTTTCTTCCCGCTTGCGCGT
>NW_015113377.1:23554-31465 GCF_001443285.1 Poecilia latipinna
TACATTTGTTTTTAGTTTGATTCATCAGTACTGACAATGAACATTTTAAAGAATAATATTATTAGATTTTTTTTTCTGGACATTGCCTCAAAAGGCAAAGAATTATGAGGATCAATATGCGAAAGTGAAATAACAAAAACACTCTTATGGAAGCAGATGGGGCCACCATGTGGATAACATCTGTGCTCAGCTTGAAAAAACATGGAAAGAATGTTTTTGTTTTTATCTGATATATATTTGACATGCCACTACTGTTTATCCTAATGTGTTTTAATAATTAGTAGTTTCTTCCTTTGACGTGCTTTAAAATCAATAACCAATTGTTTTTGTTTGTTCATTTTTATTCCCTGTCTATATTCCATCATTGTTGGAAACTTTGTCATTTCTCCTAACCACTGCACAAAATCCTTTTATGAAATCTGTAAAAATGGCAGAAGTAGGACCTGAAATCTCCTAAGATCAAAGCTCAAATGTCACCTGGCTGTTGTGCTTGCATTGCTCCATTCCCTCTGGGGAGTCGGCCTTTGACACAGCTATGCTTTCAACTAAATGACAACATATTCATGGTGACACTGCCTAATATACCAGTGTTTTGTCTGCATTGTGTGCATCTCAGTTAAGGGTGGTACTGTGCCTCCATGAGATTTTATTAATGCTGAAAACAAAGTGCAGTTGATGGTGATGTTTGTGTTTTTGTAGAGGAAGAATCATTCACTGAATCAGTCCTTATGTTTTTCACTGCAAGTTGCAGAGAAATAAAACACCTTTCTAATCATGATTTTGTCATAATGTCTTACTATTCTTTTTATCAGAAATAATATTTTATACTAATTTGTTTATTTCTTGGCACAGACACTGCTTTTAAACAAAGCCTACATCTCTTTAACTGGGATAAAGTTGGCGCCATTCAATAGGGATAATGTCTGCCTACTTTATCTATTCCAAAGCCAGTTCTGATGTCCATTTCGGATCAATGTCCGGTTGGAACGCCTGGTGTCTGAATTTCAACTATGTAACAAATGGGAAGCACAGTGGTGGTAGCATCATGCTTGGAGTGTGTTTACCTGTCAGTGGGAAGGTGAAATAAACAAAGTGAGTGGAATACAGATGAAGGTTTGTTTACCACAAGCCATCTAGAACAGTGTACTTTAACTTTACGAATCTGCTGAGGTTTTTTTTGAGTTTATTACACAAACTACTTTTCAGTCCACAGTTGAAATATGATGCATTTGAGTCAGAAAGAGTATGAGCTTCTTAAAGAGACAGAATCCCATTTTAAGACATCAAGGTATGAAATGCAATCTCTTATAAGTCATGTTTGAAATAGACAGATTTTGTATAACATCTGAAGGTAAGATAGTTACTTGATTGTGTTATAAAGTGGCATTATCTGCCTGGAAAACCACCACTTTAAATAAGTAGCAGGAGTTGAATAGTTCAAACTGTTTGTCCTGTGCGTCAAGGCTCTAATAAAATGTGCACTGACTGCATAAAGCAAAAACAAGCTTATCAGCTGTGATTCTCAGAAATCTGACAAGGTCTG
Source organism: Poecilia latipinna (assembly GCF_001443285.1). Classification (NCBI taxonomy): domain Eukaryota; kingdom Metazoa; phylum Chordata; class Actinopteri; order Cyprinodontiformes; family Poeciliidae; genus Poecilia; species Poecilia latipinna. Next base: position 25,098 of record NW_015113377.1, read on the forward strand.
AGAACCACACTGACCTCCAGTAACTTTATTCAAGTGATTTTTTCATTATTCATGTGAGGACGAAAGAGGATGATGCTCCCAACAGCGTATTTGACAGTTGGTGTATTTTCCTTTGGATTGAAAGCCTCACCTTAACTCCTCTAATCATACTTCTGTTTGTTATAGCCAGACAGCTCAATCTTTGTTTTAACTGACCTTAAAATTGATCTCCCTGAAGGATTTGTGTTGTTCAAGTTGGTAGCTGCAAATTTTTGTTGCGTTTGAAAGCAATTTGATTTCTGAACAGGGGGTTATTTTTGGTCAGACCATGTTGATGTTAAACTTGCTTCACTGTGAACGACGGCGATGCCGTGTCAGTGGTTTAGTAAGTTTGTGCCATGTGAAACTTTTGTTTATTGTATTCCAAGTCAGCAGTTCTATCACAGAGTTAACCTCCTAAAATATGACGCTGTCCTAAATGACTCACCAGATAAAGATGTTACGTAAAAATGTTTGTCCTAGTGAGGCTACACATGCAGCTATGTAATGCAATGAATGTCACAGTTTATACAAAAAGGGATTCCTCCTGTGTTTACAGAGCAACGTGGAGCATGTGCAGTCTGGGGTGGGATGAAGGAACTGAGAGCACAACCAACTAACAGACGTGTCTCTGTATAACTGAGCTCTAATATAACAAATCAAGTCCATGTTTGGGCTTTGCTCATGCAGAGACGACAAACGAGAGAAAGGCAGGGTCTGGAACGACAAGATATATGAAGCAACCAGTACCGCAACAGTCAATGCCCAAAATTAGTAAGACGAGGTAAACTCATTCCTTTCTTAGCCTCCCTCCCTCCACAGTCCCCTGAGCCATATCCTTGGTAATTTAAGGTTTAATGGAGGCTGAGCAGAGAAATTAACACAACACCTCTTCAAATTGGATGCATGTTATCATTTCATGCCTGAGAAGTTCTGCCCCTGTTGATATTAAATGAATGATAAACAGCATATGAGACTAACAAAGCATATTTTATATTCCTACACATGCAAAAGGTCTGAGTTGCATCACCTCTTAACTTCCTGACAGTCTGGTTTAAGTGCTCATTAAATTTCCTGCATCTCTGCAACTGTTTTACAGATGGACCAGAGTCAAGTGGTAAATTCAGTCAGGTAGGTTGATTTATAATACTTTGACAAGTATTCACAGTGTTTGGGCGTTTTCACATTTTATGTTACAACCAATCACATCTATATATTTTATTTGAATAATGTATATAATGAAATCATAGTTGTGCATTGTTATAAACAAAACAAATACACATAGTTTTCTAAAACTTTGTGTGGCGTGCATTTGTATTCAGCTGTCTTTATCCCTTAAACTTCAGCATAAATGCAGGTGGTTCCTGAAAGCCTTTGGGGTTTATTAGTGAACATTGTCGTACAAATAAATGTACAAATTTATAAAGACTAAGAAACACAGCAGGCAGGTCAGGGATAAATTTGTGGAAACATTTAAGGAAGGGTCGGGTTTTCAAACAACAACCGAAGCTTAAACATTTCATGGAGAAATGTTCGACCCATTATCCAGGAACAGAAATAGTATTACACAACTGAAAAATCTACCAAAAATCTAGTTGTTTATATCAGCTAACAGACCAGACAAGGAGAGCATTTATTAAACAAGTAGCCAAAAGATTTATTGCTGCTCTCGAGGAAAGAGAATCTGTTGACCCAACAACCATTTATAAAACACTCCAGAAGTTTGCTCTTCTTGGAGGTGACAAGAAGAAGTACATTCTTAAAAGAAAGCCACAAGAAGTCATGTTTGCAATTTGCCACAAGCCAAACTTGGGACATCACCTTTAATGCACCACCTGTCACACTGAGTTACTTTAAATCTATACACACCAGTTTAGAGTTGCTTTTGAACCATAATAAATGAAACATTGCACTCTTCAAAATATAATTTTTGTTTCTTTTTTCCAAGTTGTTGTCTGTATGGTGTATTTTACAACTTTGTACTTTTGTGTTTTTGTAATGTGAAGCACTTTCAATTGCCTTGTTGCTGAAATGTGCTAAACAAACTTAATTGATTAATTGTACATTTAGTGCTGCAAAGGAATAATTTAGATCAGAGCTGTGTTTTAGAATGGGTCAGTCAAAGTTCAAACCTAAATACAATTGAGAATGTTTGCAAAAATACTTTTCTACCTTTTCAAATGTAAAAAAAGAATTAAATCTATATATACTTCCAATTCCCAACTATTCTCTATGTTGTGTTGGTGTATCACATATAATTCCAGAGAAGTACAAAAAAATTAAGGAGCATGAAAACTTCAGTAAGAAAGTATACAAGGAAAATGTAAAGAATCTTCTAGAAAAGGTTCAGTGATTCTGATACTGTAAACTGTTGCAGCACATTTAGTCACCTTCTGTCATCCATTGACTTTCGGCTAAAAATCGGTCCAATCCTCCTATTCTCAGCTCTGTCTTGAACATCTTCAGCCACATGCCGCTTTCATCCCGAGGGGCCAGCTTGACCCGAATCTCATCCTGGCTTGGCTGTTTATCATCTCGCCTCTCCCACTTTCCATTTAGATTTCAAATCCTCATCCTTTTCATCTCAGTCTCCTTTCTGTGCTCTGCGCTGGTGAAATGGTTGAGGACTGCAGCTGGTTAAGACTAGGCGTGAAATTGTAAATCAATGAAAGTACAATCAACTGTGTGGCCGTGTGTTGATTTAAAAGGTTCAAACGAACCCCATTTCTATTCAGCCCCTCTGAGGCTGGGGAGTAAAAGCTGGAAACACTCGGAAGATAACAATAAATCAATGGGGCCACAGACAGGCCCGTCTTCGGTGCAGATGGGGCAGTGGACATCATTAAACGCTTTGACAATTGGAACCTCAGCGACAGATAATAGAGCAGATGCAAGTCTGCAGACTTCAGACCACTGCTTGGCAGTTAAGAATCAATCAATCAGTCAGGGACAATCCTATTAACCTCAATATCTGCTGCTCTGCAAGAGACAGGCAGGAAGACGAAGAAAGAGAATGCAAAAAAGTTATTAACAAGAAAAGGCTGAAAGAGCATTTCACAATTTTGCTCAATAAATGCAAAAAACAACTTTAGCTCTTTTATGAAGAAAGAGGAACTCAAAAAATGCATGAGTGGCAGCAGTCTAGTCTGCTTGCATAAAATTGCAGTTTCTACAGTTGGAACAACCATTGTGGCTATTTGCAATGTTCTGCTTTTAACCAGAATGCTTCACGTAATAAACGTCCCGTCCATTACACAACAGTGCTACATGCACTGTTATGAAATGGACAGGAATGGATGTTTCCTGTCAATGGAAAACATCAGTCAGATAAACTAAGGTTCATGTGTTATACATTACTCCAATTTAAGAAGATTTAGGGATTCTGATGGATTTAATAAAGCTTCAAAACATGAGTTGCATGTCACTATCATGGAAAGAGTGTATCATGGAAGGAGGGTTCAGGTGTCTTTTTCAATCTCTCCAGCACCATCTACTGACTGAGCAATGAACAAGCAGGGACAGAGCAAACAAGACAACAAGAACAGGCAGACTAGACACTAATGAATCACACTGTCAGAAGCTTGAACTAAATAATAAGAAAAGTTTGTTTGATTTAAACACCACAATATCTGCTATTTATCAAAAATCATTGTGGAGTTTTAGTGTTATCTGTAGCTGTTTTAGATAGTTTAATCATATTTTCATTGGCATTTAACATATTCTGATGTCATGATATCTATAATACCGATCCATGGATGATCCAAATTATAGACACAACCTCTAGTGTAAACCTACATCCCTACAAAGATGCTGTTGAATGTCCTTTGGAAAGCTGCAAGAGAAGCAGCAAGCTTTTTGCATAATCCTAACTATAACGTTGACCATCCAGTCATGTAGTTTATTGCAGTTTGTGGGTTTTCTACCACAGTTTGTTAAGCCAAGTTCACAAATGTTTAAAATGGTTGAGATTCAGAGTCATTTCAAAAAGCTTAATGCTGGCCGGCTTTATTGGTTCCAAAACAGGCTTTGTTTCGAACCATTGACACCAAGAAGTAACCGCATTTTAACTGTCTGACCCAAGTGTCTTCTCAAATGAATATAAACTGGTTATGGAAAACCAAGGAACCACCAAGACATCAAAATGAACTAAGAGGATACAAATGAAGCCTTGATCATGTTCCAAACTTGACTAAAATTTGCAGCCACCCCATGTCAATAATCCGTAATGTCCTACGCAGAAACATTTTGTAGTGACAAAAATATATTTGGAGTCAAGGAGAGGCTGTGGCAATTGTCAAGCAATATCTGTCTATTAGATAAAGTCACAAGACATCAATGTGGTTCTCACTCGTCACATTTTTCCATGCTTTTGATGTAAACAAAAGCATTGAAAAATGCTTTTGTTTATCAAATTTAATAACGTAATAGTAATATTTTACTTCTATTATTAGGGTCTTAAGTCTTTATACAAACCGCTCATATTTTAATATCTAAACAGTGACATACCACTACACATTTGAAACTTCCAGCTAATCTTTCAGTGTTTGTTTTAAAAGGAAGTGGAAGCTGAACCACTCAATTTCTGAGAAGCTACACACCTAGGAAAAATAACATTGTAAAACTATTCTGTACAGGAGTTAAGTCTGCGCAAAAAAAACCAGGAATGTTTTATGCTGGAAGCAGTACAAAAGATCCAGTTAAATCTGCTGCTCTGACCTTGATAAAAGAATAAGGCACGAGCTCACATGGCGTCACTGATAACATGCAGCAATTCTCTTTTGGGGGTCCCAAGAATCCTCTGTCTTGCACAAATGTCTTTCTTCAGTTCCCAGCAATGGGAAATAATTGTAATTCCAGACAGCATTGTTGTAAAATGACCCTTCCTATCCTGTTGCTGTTCTGTGTGTGTGTTTGTGTGTAGCTTAACAACTGTGTGCCTCCAAGTATATGCATGTGTGTGTGTGTGTGTGTGTGTCCTGGCGTGTCAAATTACTTCCAAGTCACTTTAAGACTGTCCTAAAGATAGTCCCCAGAGAGGAGTTTGTTCATCCGGTGTGAAGAGAAGAGTTGTTTAACTACGAGGACTGACTTAATTTTTGAAATATATGCATCAAAAAAGAAGTAAAGATTTTTAACGCTGCAGCATAAGATGCTCACAACATGACAAAATAAAATGTAAAGGTGAATAAATCTAAGGAGGAGCCGTCAATACATTTCAAAATTAAGCATTTTGGCTGGCATACAAAACAGGGGGGAACATGGTGGTTAGGACTACACAATATATTACACATTTATTGTCGTCACAATGTCATTATGTGTAAAATTCATTTTGTTTAGAGTGCAGTAGCTGCTTGTGTTGAACTGTAAATTTGAACCTCTGCCTTCTGGGAGGCATTTTGCGGTGTTTTGTTGCAGAATGAACAGGTACAAGAACTCCTTTGTGCCATACTCCATCAAAATGAACACATTATTGCAAATCACAAGCTAATTCTCTTTTTAAATTATTGTAATAACTGTTTATGATGTTGTTTGATATATAATGTTATCATGAGATTCATATTGTAAACTAAATTTCCATTTTTATGGACGAAGTTTTTACCATATATTATCTTGCCACCATATTTGAAGAACGATAAATTTGCATTTTTCATGCTAATGTAATATTTTGCCAGCAACAGATGCTGACACCAGGCACAAATGACACTGTATGAAATACTAAAGGTCACAAGAGTGTGTGTGAAGCACAGACGATAAAAAGGATAAATAAGAAAATTGGGACATATCACACCAGATATTGTTTCTATATTAACCAATATTTTCTAGTATTCTGCAGCCCTGATGATGATGATGATGATGATGATGATGATGATGATGATGATGATGATGATGGCGTCCTTCTGTGGGATTCTTTTCTTCAGTAAAACAAAAAGGAAAGCTGGTTGAAGATGAGCTAAATACATGGAAATCCTGGAGGAAAGCCTCTTACAGGTTCCAAAAGACTTGAGATTCACATTCCAGTAGGGCGATAACCCAAAACATACAACACAAATTTCAATAAAATCGTTTTGATCAAAGCTAATTTAAGTTAGGATGGCTCAAAGTCCAGAAATAAATCCAAATGAGAATCTCTGGCAGACTGGACACTGGAGTTTACAGACACAGTCCATCAAGTAACTGAACTTTAATTCACAAAGAAACGGGCAGAAAATGATCTAGATGTGCAAACCGGTCAGGACAAACACTAAGACCTAGTCAGTGTTTATACATTGGACCCATCTGAATGGGAAATGGGCTGCATGTTACATGGTGGTGCTGTATTAATTGCATTGGACATTAATCGTCTTCCTAAC
>NW_015113377.1:31846-74558 GCF_001443285.1 Poecilia latipinna
ACCTTAAAGAAGTAATAAATAGCTCCTCTCCTCCTCCTACCTTCTGTCCGTCTGGATTTCTGATCTCGCGTCCTGTCTAATCCCTCTCTCGTTTCCTTGCCTTCAGTGGCTCTAGGCCGTAACCAGCCCCTGAAGAGAGAGCGACCTAAATGGAAAAGTGACTACCCGATGACAGAGGGCCAGCTGCGCAGCAAAAGAGATGAGTTCTGGGATACGGCGCCAGCATTCGAGGGCCGGAAGGAGATCTGGGATGCGCTGCGAGCTGCGGCCAGTGCCTTTGAGAGTAATGACCACCTACTGGCTCAGGCCATCCTTGACGGGGCCAGCATCACACTGCCACACGGTAAAACACTTTCTGCATGCTAAAATATTATGACCACACAGTTTTTAGAAAAGACGATTGACATCCTTAAAAAGAAGAGTAATTAAGAGACTGTATGCAAACATGGGCATGTGCTACTGCTGGAAAGTTGAGTGAAAGGAAAAAGTGATAGAAAAAGCAGTGGGAATAACTGCAACCGTAAGGGAAAGGTTGTAGTTAGGCCTCGTTTTGCATGAATTACTGCTTTAATTATTGAGGCCACATGCTGAACAAAGCATGGAAATATGATACAGTAGGCTAACATTTCTGTATTGAAAATCCTTTTATTTAGTCTTATGTAATACCCTGTCTTTCTATTCAACAGAATGTTGGGTTTTTATCACCTGTGAGCAATTAAATGAATTAAACACTTATAAATATTTCATCTGTTAACATGAATTTCTCATTTTCAACTTATTTACTGTTATAATTTTTCAGTGATATTGTATTTGATCAAACCTTAGTCTGACATAGTAACTAACATTAAAGTAGTTTTGAAAAACTTTGACATGACTTTCTTCAGCCAGACAGCAGCAGTCGCCGCTGGGTTATACTGCAACCATAAATAGGTTGTGTGTCAAAGCAGAGAACCTACGTAAGCAGCACAGCTTCCAAAGGAAGTGTGTTTTCGTTTCAGGTTTCATCTCATGAAGTACCACAAACAGGAAGTATACGTCGCCATGTATTGTTAGTTAATTTCTGCTTTGGTGAGCTGCTTTTGCACAGCTCTTTTTGCATCATTATGACTTATTATTTTGTTTGTTTGTTTTTTAACAGAGCAGTTATACACATATAAATTATTCGGTACTTTAAATGACTTTAAATCCTCCAAATGGATCTTAGGGAACACATTTTCAGAGAGTGTATGTGCAACAGAGTGAATCAATAAATAAGAAATGAAAATAGCTGTTTTTAGCCTCATGTCAATGGAACTAAATTTATTAAAAAGACCATCATCGTCAGCTGTTATCAGTAAACATTCTCATTTAACATGAAAACTGTGACAAACGTTTTTGTTGTTGTTAAAGCATATCAACGTCCTGTTATTTTTTGTGTAGAGCCCTCAATGGAGCTCTTTTCTTGTTAGATATATGACTGTCACATACTTTAGTGTTTGCACTGTAAAATCCTGTGTTAATTTTAGTACAGGAACTTGTAGTTCTTTTCCCCCCACCTTGATAATAATTATACCATCTGTTTCTGTAGGATTTGCATAGGAACCCAGGAAAACCTTAGCAAATACGTAATGCAGGTCACCATAAACTGAAAAAAATGTGTTTGGTGTATCTAATTGGAATGAGAAGCGCTAAACCGAGTGGGAAATTCCACATAGCAGAGTGGAATTCAGTTTAATTACTAACCAATTCCCAACTAAGGGCTGTGTGATAAAGTGGGGGTAATATATTAACTTTGCTTCTGGTAACAAGGTGCAATTCAATTTAGTTTATTGCTGTTTAATTCGATTTTATTATAATTCAATTCTAAAGCTCAGTGTTGACTCTATATTACAAAAAATCTTGAATTAGTTTCAAGTTCTATTCTTCCTTTAGATTGGTGAAAATAGAAACGTATACAAGATGAGGTGGCCAGGAATCTCTGCTGTGTGGAAGAAAACCCAGTTAATGACAACATTTAATGTATGCATATATAGAGAGTGAGGGGATTAGAGGCAGCAGAGTGGAAAGGTGCTGAGTTCATATTGAACATCCTCAAGCAGTCTAATATTATCGCAGCAAAGCTGGAGTAATTGCTAAAGGTCACCTTAGGCAGTCCCAGCCATAAGCTTTTTAACCATTTCTATGCTAAATCAGACAGTATTGCTAAAGGTAAAGAAGTTATTGAACGTGCATGCTCAATTTCATTCATTATGTGCAAGAAGCCGGTTGCTGTACTTTTAAATTTAGTTGTAAATATTACAAAGAAATTTTGCACATTTTGAATTTAAAGAGTGGAGAAATGAAACTTACTTTAGATACGAGTTAGAAAACATATCCGACCTAAAAATATTTTTCAGGATCTCAGTAATTTAGAGGCCAAAATATGGCATTCAGAGTAAGTAAATAAAATATGTTATCTCCAGAAATTACTCTTGTAGTAGTTCACTTTTCCACATTTTGTATATGAAAGCCTTAATCCAAATTGTATTAAATTNGTTAGGATGGCTCAAAGTCCAGAAATAAATCCAAATGAGAATCTCTGGCAGACTGGACACTGGAGTTTACAGACACAGGTCAGGACAAACACTAAGACCTAGTCAGTGTTTATACATTGGACCCATCTGAATGGGAAATGGGCTGCATGTTACATGGTGGTGCTGTATTAATTGCATTGAACATTAATCGTCTTCCTAACGCAAAATAAAACCAAATTTATTTGAGGTGCAAAAACAGAATTAACTTTACGGACCAGAATAGTGTTTAATCTTTGCGAAGTAAAACCCAACAATCACCACAGAGACCCAGAATGAAGCAGAGCCAGTCCCATTTGTTAATGTGAAACTGAGCCACTGCAGTATAACAGCAGGAGGGCTCCCTTGACATTCAAGAACACAAGGGGTAAGTATTTTGGCATGTCCTCATCAGGACAGCAAACAGCTTCTCACAAAACATGACAGCAGATGTGTCAAAATGCATTATCTTCACCATCACCAGAGCAAACACTTGGTGCCCTAAAGAAGACCGCATTTTTTTTTCTCTCTCTTAAAGTGCACTTCTCCTTTGTTGAGTCTCCTCCTGCTTCTCTATATTTTTTCCTCCTTCATTCCTCTCTCAGTCACCTTGTAACCATGTGAACCCTCTTTTCTTTACTTCTGGGATGAAGCACAAGAGGAGGACTGCGCAGTTGCTGAGAGATAGAAAGAGGGAAGAAGGGAAGGGAGGACAGAATAGGAGATAGTGAGGAAAGAGAAGACAGGAAGGGGGGAAGCTTAGAAAACAGCAAAGAGAGAGACTGAGAGGAGGGGGGTTGGTGGATGTAGCTCTAGCTGTGGGCCGGGGGGTGAGCTACCTAACCCGGGCTGCTCCGCCGAAACATCCATGGGTGGCTGTGTCGGGAGCCACCACGACTCTTCGGGCAGCTTAAACGAGAACTCGGACGGCACTGGAGGTAACTTAGCGGGGTCTCATGGTTTAGTAAGCGGAAGGTTTGGCTGTTTGATGGGCTTCCCCCTGCAGGCTTTCTGCATGCTGTCCTGGCTGGAGGTCTTCCTTCCCTGCCATTATAATATCCGGAGCCTCAGACGGGCTCGGTGTCTCCGTCCACACAGCGGGATTTAAACCGAGGACAAGGCACTCTGCCAGCTTCGTTACTCTGCAAACTAAACCCTGTTCAGCACCCTGCGATGTCTCCCTTTGTTCTTTGCTGTTGACTGAGCTAGCCGGCTAAAACGGAGCTAGTTAGCTTGCTAGCTGCTGTATGTGCAACAAATATGGGTCACAGTCATCGGGGGCATGCAGAGAAGCCCTCTGAAGTGATTTAAATTGGGCACCAACTCAAGCTCCCATTAGCTACATTTAGGGAAACTCTTTTGCCTTGTTTTTTAAGAGCAAATGAATAATGGTTTGAACTTTAAAGTAAAGAGAATGAAGGAGGTGTCCACAACGTATTGCAACAGTTTATTATTAAAGAGTGTTTGTTTTTAGCACCATACACATCTGTCGTAGTGAGTGCAGTACTCCATGCACAGTGACGAATAAGTAGTAATCACTAAAACATGACCGAAGCTGACTTTAGGTTGTTGGTTGATGTAGTAACGAGTTCAGTGAAGCTGTGGGAAGTTTGTGGGATAGTTTCCTGGTTTGCTGTATGAGAGGAGGGGATCCACAGCCAGCCTTTGAGTTACTTTAATTACATACTGGGACACCGATCTGGGAAAAGAGGGGGAGGAGGCTGAGCACTTAGAGATGCACAGATAAAGCTTGATTTCCTGTATGTCTTCCTCTTTGCTTCTGCATCTCTATTAACAGCTGCTAGGCTTCTCTTTGTTTAGCTAAATGTGACATCTTCAACTTCTGCTTTGTCAGTACTTGGCACCTTCAGAATTGGCGGCAAAGAGCATGTATGTCCTGAGCTGTGAAAGCTTATTCACACCCTTCCACTGTTTATTTTCTGAAGTTAAGCTTAATTGCATTTTGAGAGTATATGTGACAGACGAACACAAAGTTCTTTTGCAACCTCCAGCTCCATCCATCTTCCCATTTTGCTCCCCTGGAGAAAAGCATCTTCACAGCATAATGCAGCCAACACCATGTTTCATAGTGAGGGTGGGTGGGTTGGTTATGATGTACAACCTAGCCCGTTTGTTGTGTTTCTTTGGCATTTATCAGACTGTTTCTGTTATTTTCCATTCACTCCACCAGTTTGCACTTATTTGTTTTGGTCTGTCACATAAAACTCCAATAAAATACATCCAGGTTTTTGGTTGTAGTGTGACAAAAGGTGTACAAATGCCATCGCAGGACTGAACAAATTTGCTCTAAGCAAATCGGACATTTTTGTCATTTGTTATAAAGCTAGTGAAATCTAAATTTTACAAATACTGACTCGCATAAGTTCTAAATGATTTACAGTCAGTTACTGAAAAACAACCAAGTAAATAGGATTAGAAGATACATTTTGCAGATACAGTCATAAAATTGAACTGGAAATTGGGCTAATACAAAAGCACTGATTGTGCTTTGCTTCAAATCCAAAAATGCCTTCCCCAAAACTCTATGAAGCTTCTTGTTTAATTTTAGTTGATACCTAATTGTGCCCCTCCTGATGCTGTTACTCTAAACATAAAACCATGGTGTATATTTGAGGACGTTGCAGATTGGTTTTTCCCATTAGAGCTACTCCAGACCATTTTAAAAAGTGGTGTATGATATTACAACAACAAAAAATTAAATAATGTAAACTATTGCAGTTGTGTTCTTCTTTGTGATTAATCCACTTTTTATTCACTCTTCTATTAATATTCCCATCACGCTGATGTCACTACAAGCTTCATTGAAAACACTGGAGGTCTAACTGGCCAAATATATTATTATTATTTCCTATCAAAGCTTCAAATGCATGGAAAACAAAATATTTTACCTTGCTGAATATTGTATCAAAGCAGTGCGGCTCTCATATTGCAGACACTGATACAGCACTAATGAATGGTATTCCATATATTGTGCAGCTTTGTGCTGAACTAAATTAAATCTCGACATGATCTATCATATCAAATTTGGTGTATAGCAAAAAAATGCATTTGAAATTATAGAATGTCGTTCACTCAATATTCATATTTAAGTCCCCTTTGGTAGCTCGTACTGCCATTTCATACATAGACGTTTCCATTTAATAAAATAGTCCTTCATTTTTAGTGTCCTGCAACTTTTATATGTGTCTCTGCTTCAGCTCAACTGGATCAAATAATGAGGCCATTAGCAGGACTCTGTGGAAAATGGTTGCATGCTGAGGAAGTAATTGAGACATTTGATTCAGGTGTGTTGGACCAGAACACGTTAAGCTGTAGCAAGAAACCAACCTTTGAGGACTGGAGATTGAGCCAGTAATCAATTCCATATCTATCTACTTAAAACAGGGTTTGTACATGTATTGTCTTTGTAAGTATGATGTGATCAGTGCAAATTGTCCAAACAGTTAGGTTTTATATTTTTGCAGTTTTGGATGTTTCATACCAACCGTGTGCTGATACTATCAGATGTGGTCATATAACCAGTTACTTTGCTTTGATTAGGTCATATTTCATAATGGTCAACATCCCCAGTTGGGATCAGAGCCAAATTGAATGGATATAGAGTGTAATATCAAAATTTCAGATACTGTTAAACTAGAGTATACATGACTGTTGATTATTTTATGACAATTTATCTCCATAATTCTGAAAATACTTAACTGAAATAAAAGAAAACAACCTGCAACGCCAAGGTTTCAGTGGCACAAAGTGATAATGTGTAGAACTGAACTGGTTACACACATCTGATAAAGGTGTAAAATTGACTCAAAGGCAACATGTTGTGCTGTTTTGGCTCATGAACTGAAAGGGAGCCACCAAATGAAATTCTCCTTTGGGCTCTGTCGGGTAGAAGGACGTCCCAGAATTATTTAACTTCATCAAAGTAACTCAAATAGCTGCATAAAGAATATTTTGCTATTATCCAACTGCTTTCCTTTCTAAAAACATATCAACAGTTCTACTGAGAAACTAATTTCTGCTTCTCTGATTGTGAATCATAATGAAGTAGTTTTGTGGATGATGTATGCAAGTTAAACTTTTAATTCTGCATAACCTTTAGTAGCTGAACTTAAAGGGTCAGGCAGTTTGAGGCCTTGTTTACTATGAGCAGTCTGAAGTTGAATGCGTTATTTGATCAGAGTACATGTGTACCAGCAGTAGGTGGAACTCAACACCTTGATCCTCTTCTCTTTTCTGTTGTGTACTTGGATACACACACACACACACACTGTCCTGTACCTGTGTCGTGTTCGGTGGTGATCCAGATGGTGTTATTCATCAGCCATTCTGCTGCAGATGGAGCTCTGTTTGCTGCAATTATCCTAACATTTAACTGGGTTTGGAACGTATCGTTCTTAGCTTTAGCTCAGTTTATTCTGGCTGCATGCTCCACATCACTAATGGTGTATAACGTGTTAAATCAGTCTGCAACGCTCAGCTGAGTACCAGAGCAAAAGAGAAAAGCGATTCGTTATTTTCCAGTGCCGTGATAAAAATGTATCAGGGTTTTTTTTCTCTCTTACATGTTTCAACTCATCAAATTATTTTAAATATCAGACAAGAGAACCTGAGTAAATGCAAAATTAAGTTTTAAAATGAGGATTATATTTATTACAATGACGGGTGAAACTTGTACAGACCAATTTATGAAAAGATAAAGCAGATTGCAGACAAAGTCATTGATTTCTGGAAAAGATGACAAAACCATTTCTTAGGCTTAACGACAGCGAGACCCATTACACACAATTAGTGAGACCTTCCCAGAAACAACCAGCCCACAAAACATACTTTTATCAGTTTACAAACGCATCTGCATCAGTGCAGCACTAATGGGGTTCCGTTAGGTCTGTCTTGCTGCAAAAAAAGGATCTGTGAGGGAGTTACAAAGCTAAAACTACCAAGAAAAAAAAAACAGTCTCACATTTGCCAAAAAAAAAAAAAATGTTTATGATTCCTAAGACTTTAGACTGATGAGACACAAGGTAAATTTTGTGAAAATGCATCTTGTTCTGGCATAAAACTACTGTGACACAAAATACTACACTATGTGGCTGGAAGCTTATTACACATTTTTAAGAGCAGTATTTGTGATCATTCAGACACCTAAAGTTACCTTAAAGAAGTAATAAATAGCTCCTCTCCTCCTCCTACCTTCTGTCCGTCTGGATTTCTGATCTCGCGTCCTGTCTAATCCCTCTCTCGTTTCCTTGCCTTCAGTGGCTCTAGGCCGTAACCAGCCCCTGAAGAGAGAGCGACCTAAATGGAAAAGTGACTACCCGATGACAGAGGGCCAGCTGCGCAGCAAAAGAGATGAGTTCTGGGATACGGCGCCAGCATTCGAGGGCCGGAAGGAGATCTGGGATGCGCTGCGAGCTGCGGCCAGTGCCTTTGAGAGTAATGACCACCTACTGGCTCAGGCCATCCTTGACGGGGCCAGCATCACACTGCCACACGGTAAAACACTTTCTGCATGCTAAAATATTATGACCACACAGTTTTTAGAAAAGACGATTGACATCCTTAAAAAGAAGAGTAATTAAGAGGCTGTCTGCAAACATGGACATGTGCTGCTGCTGGAAAGTTGAGTGAAAGGAAAAAGTGATAGAAAAAGCAGTGGGAATAACTGCAACCTTAAGGGAAAGGTTGTAGTTAGGCCTCGTTTTGCATGAATTACTGCTTTAATTATTGAGGCCACATGCTGAACAAAGCATGGAAATATGATACAGTAGGCTAACATTTCTGTATTGAAAATCCTTTTATTTAGTCTTATGTAATACCCTGTCTTTCTATTCAACAGAATGTTGGGTTTTTATCACCTGTGAGCAATTAAATGAATTAAACACTTATAAATATTTCATCTGTTAACATGAATTTCTCATTTTCAACTTATTTACTGTTATAATTTTTCAGTGATATTGTATTTGATCAAACCTTAGTCTGACATAGTAACTAACATTAAAGTAGTTTTGAAAAACTTTGACATGACTTTCTTCAGCCAGACAGCAGCAGTCGCCGCTGGGTTATACTGCAACCATAAATAGGTTGTGTGTCAAAGCAGAGAACCTACGTAAGCAGCACAGCTTCCAAAGGAAGTGTGTTTTAGTTTCAGGTTTCATCTCATGAAGTACCACAAACAGGAAGTATATGTCTCCATGTATTGTTAGTTAATTTCTGCTTTGGTGAGCTGCTTTTGCACAGCTCTTTTTGCATCATTATGACTTATTGTTTTTTTTGTTTGTTTTTTAACAGAGCAGTTATACACATATAAATTATTCGGTACTTTAAATGACTTTAAATCCTCCAAATGGATCTTAGGGAACACATTTTCAGAGAGTGTATGTGCAACAGAGTGAATCAATAAATAAGAAATGAAAATAGCTGTTTTTAGCCTCATGTCAATGGAACTAAATTTATTAAAAAGACCATCATCGTCAGCTGTTATCAGTAAACATTCTCATTTAACATGAAAACTGTGACAAACGTTTTTGTTGTTGTTAAAGCATATCAACGTCCTGTTATTTTTTGTGTAGAGCCCTCAATGGAGCTCTTTTCTTGTTAGATATATGACTGTCACATACTTTAGTGTTTGCACTGTAAAATCCTGTGTTAATTTTAGTACAGGAACTTGTAGTTCTTTTCCCCCCACCTTGATAATAATTATACCATCTGTTTCTGTAGGATTTGCATAGGAACCCAGGAAAACCTTAGCAAATACGTAATGCAGGTCACCATAAACTGAAAAAAATGTGTTTGGTGTATCTAATTGGAATGAGAAGCGCTAAACCGAGTGGGAAATTCCACATAGCAGAGTGGAATTCAGTTTAATTACTAACCAATTCCCAACTAAGGGCTGTGTGATAAAGTGGGGGTAATATATTAACTTTGCTTCTGGTAACAAGGTGCAATTCAATTTAGTTTATTGCTGTTTAATTCGATTTTATTATAATTCAATTCTAAAGCTCAGTGTTGACTCTATATTACAAAAAATCTTGAATTAGTTTCAAGTTCTATTCTTCCTTTAGATTGGTGAAAATAGAAACGTATACAAGATGAGGTGGCCAGGAATCTCTGCTGTGTGGAAGAAAACCCAGTTAATGACAACATTTAATGTATGCATATATAGAGAGTGAGGGGATTAGAGGCAGCAGAGTGGAAAGGTGCTGAGTTCATATTGAACATCCTCAAGCAGTCTAATATTATCGCAGCAAAGCTGGAGTAATTGCTAAAGGTCACCTTAGGCAGTCCCAGCCATAAGCTTTTTAACCATTTCTATGCTAAATCAGACAGTATTGCTAAAGGTAAAGAAGTTATTGAACGTGCATGCTCAATTTCATTCATTATGTGCAAGAAGCCGGTTGCTGTACTTTTAAATTTAGTTGTAAATATTACAAAGAAATTTTGCACATTTTGAATTTAAAGAGTGGAGAAATGAAACTTACTTTAGATACGAGTTAGAAAACATATCCGACCTAAAAATATTTTTCAGGATCTCAGTAATTTAGAGGCCAAAATATGGCATTCAGAGTAAGTAAATAAAATATGTTATCTCCAGAAATTACTCTTGTAGTAGTTCACTTTTCCACATTTTGTATATGAAAGCCTTAATCCAAATTGTATTAAATTAATCTCTTTCCTCAATCTGGTTGGATGGGATTCGTCTCTGCAGATGTTTTCAGATCTCTACAGACGTTTCCAATCTGATTTAAGTCTGGACTCTGGCTTGGCCACTCCAGAACCTTCACAGAGTGGTTCTGAAGCCACTCCTTCCAGATGGCCTGGTCATGGTCCTGCTGAAAAAATCAGCAAAGCATTGCCATAGCATTACCCTGCCACCACTATGCTTCATGGATGGTATTAGCCTGATATGTTTTCTCCAAACATGCCGCCTGGCATCTTTTTCTCTCATCATTTCTACCTGCCGTACTTCAGGGGCAAACAAGCTAACTGCTATACAACAGTACTATTTAGGAAGTGCAAGCTCAAAGGATAAAAGCATAAAACTTAAAACGTAAACACCAAAACATATTCATATTTGTTATATAGCCCTTTTGGTCCAAGGTGCCGTTCAGTTTGTGTAAGTCTCACGCTTCCTCCTTTATGTTTGACCCACTGAAGAAGGACAGGTTGAAGTTTCACTTCAATTTTCAGGTTTTTATACCTAAGCATTTCAACTTCCGCCTGGAAATTTATTAAATCCCTAACAATGAATTTGGCTCTGGTTTAGCTCTTTGCGTGTGCGTCACTCCCCATTAATCCTTATGCATATCATCTAATGAGTCATGTTTCCTCAGCTGAGGATAGAGATGTTTTTTTTTTCTTTCCTTGGAAAGATCCTGTTTCTGTTGTGGGCATCGAATGTTGTAATGTTTTCCATGGTACCTTGCGCTGGGTTTTACAAATCTTGTTTCATTGTAACTAACTGTGAAGGTGTCTGACTGAGAGAGAGAGACAAACTTTGTGCCAGAAACCAAACAAATCCTTATGATGTGAAATGTATAAATGGCTATTTTTTATTTTATTTTATATTTGGGTAACTAAATGAGTGGAGTTGCTTTTTTACATTTTGTCCTCATTAGCTTACCAGAAAGCAATACACTGCCTGACATATGAAACACCTTCGCCTGAATGGAATGAGACTTTATATGAGACACGTGTAATGTTTTTTTTGTTGTTTTTTTGTAAATGCAGTGCTTTCTTACTCTGTTCCTCTTGGTAGTTTGGGAGGCCAGATCAGATCCTGCTGGGCTGCAGCTGTGAATTCCCCACACTTGACATCACTGTTTCACTCAATCCAAGTACCACGCAAATCAGGAAACACTTCTGTCTTTACAAGCTCTTCACCGCTTTATTGTTGTATTTAAGTAGAAGTCATAGGAGATGACTCAAAACTGATCTGTGTAATTTCTTTTTTCAATGCTATTTTTAGCCTTCTTTTGCACCTAATAAATCAGGATTTGGTTCTCACCTTGCTTAACTAGATATTTTCAGTCTTTTTTTATGTGCTCCTCTGCAAGGAGGAAAATAGATATTGATCTGAAACTGATTTTCTTTAATTGCAATAATAAAATAATTTTAAAACGAACTGTAAAACATTTACACGCCAGCATAGCTTTTTATTTCATCTGCCTATAATACTCAACCATTAAATGTGTGAAATGAATAGCAGCTGTTATAAAAACATTCTCAAATGCATTCTCTTTTCTATAGTTACAGTTCCTTCTTTTGCCTAAACTTGTTGCTCTCTACAGTGATCTGGGATGGCATAAATATGACTGTTCAAAAAATAAGGAAGGTGCAAAGCTTTTATTTTAAGCATTGTACTTGTGCAGTACAGTTGCATGTAAAGGTATTTCTGTTTTTTTTATTTGTTCACAAACACACTTATTTCGATTTTACATTACAGACCAACACAGGTAAATGATGTGACTTTTTAAATTTCTTATTCAGCTCGTTGAGATTGGATGAATAGCTCCAACAAATATCAATATGATATATTCTGTATTGGATCCACCACCTGTCTGCTGGCAAACTGGATTTTTTACAACTTCTTTTCAACATTTGCTTCCTTTTGGCCACATTTCTCTAAAGGCATAAGTATAGGCTGCACTTTCCCACCTGATCTTTGAGCCTTTGTAGCTCCCCCAGAGTTTCCAACATTGACAATCGGCACTCGCTATCAATATATTGTTTCACTTTTTAATTCCTTGTTGCAGCAAGTATGCAGTGAGTAATGGCTACCAGTTTTTGATGTTCCTCCAACATGCCAGCAAAATTTTATGCTGTGCAAGCTAAACAATCCTCTTATGTTTAGCACGCATTACTATTCCTTCTTTACTGCTTCTCTGATTTGTTCTCAACTTGCCCAGTCTGCCATTTTGTTTGGTTCAGATTTTTTTTTTCTCTGGGCACAAGTTTATAAAAATAGATTCCATACCATCTACATTTGTACTTTGTTCAAAAATACAGAATATTTGTTAGGTTTTTTTTTCCTCTTATACTTTCCAATTATTTCCTACTTTGTTTTGGTCTACTTTCTGTTTCGTCTGTAAAGCTACGCTTAGTATCAGCTAAAGCAGCCCAGTGTATCCTATCTATATGTGCATGAGTCTCCGCTCCACCTGTATGCATACACCTTCCGCGCACTTCGCCGCCATTCTCTCTGAGACAGCAACTAGGCAGCATCTCCGGGTGGAGAAGAGCTGTCCTATTCCAGGCATCGCGCCATTTATTTTAAGGATGTTTATTGATCCCTTGAAGAACGATAGGAAGTGAAAATGTTACGCAACACAAATAATCACCTGTTAGAAACACGGTGTGCTTGATCGTAAAAGATAATTTAACAAAGCTTCAAGGCAGATAATTTGTCTCTAGGAATTTTAGTTATCAAGGTACTCAAATCATTTGAGGAATTGTTACAACCCTAAAGATGCCGTAAGAAGGTCCAAGTTCTTTTATCAAATATCACCTGTGCTGAAAAATAATCCACAGAATACCTTCTTTTGACGCTGACTGAGTGGTATCAGGGGTCCACTCAAGTTTTTTTTTTCTTTTCTTACATCTTAATCTGTTTTTGATTTGTAGTCCAACTTACTTCCCCAGCCACTGGATGTGTTTCCAGTCTTTTCACAGAAAACGATGTTGGTAAAAGGTATCAGATGTTGCACTGAGCAAAACAGACAGCTGGCTGCACGCTTTCACAAATGGTTCCTGTCTGTCTGTTATCTGTTTGTCATCCAGTTTCTACCAAAAACTGGATGACAAAAGTCTTCAGTCTGGCACATTGGTTTCAACCAGCCCTTATTAGGACAATTTTGTACAAAGACTTCATAATTCATTTTATTTGTTGTTGGATATTTAAAATATCTTCCAAGTTAAAAGTTTTGTAGAATTTAAAGTGTATTGTTAGTTGAGAATGTGTTCTTGCATTATTATGCCATTATCATTAAATTAATTGAAAATGGTCTCAAAACAACGTTATGACTTATCAGAATAATTTCTGACAATTTTTCATCCAAAAAAATGTTGTTTCTGTGACAAGCCCAGCTATGTGTACTTACTCATATAACGAAGTAAGCATGACTTTCAGAATGTCATTTATTCAGCTTGAAATGAGTTTTTTTGTCTCCGATTACATGTTAAATGCAGTTGGGAATCATAAGGAATTTCTTAGAAATTATTCATGAATGTCACTTTTGTTCTTAACAGAGGAAGTTATTTTTCCCTAGTCAACCAAAGTGACTCATTATATATTGCAGTAGAGTTTTAGTACAAACCTGTGTGTGACACATCCTGGCATTTTTTCCCATTGTGGTTGGAACCACATGAAATTTCAGCTTTTTTTGTTGACACCACAGTCTCTTCCAAATGAGTCGATCTGGGTCAACGCAATGACATCAATACACTGCCAGACACTTAGTGGGGAGAGGACCATCACCTGTGGGCATGACCAGAGAATCGGAGCCTTTCCGTATTTTATCAACTCTTCAAATGGCTACTTCTTTATTTTTTATTTATTTTGGCAAACCACTTTGCGTGAACATGTCTTCTTGAACAATGTAATCAAATAAACATTGATTGAGGGAAGTTATGTTTCTGTGTCACTGCAGCTTCATGCACGCCACAGTGGTAAACATCTGATGCTGCACAGGTTGAAAGAGTTCTGTCTGCAGTGGAAAATAACAGTTTAGCGCCGTGCCAAGTAAAACTTTACTATGCAATGGAAACATGTTGTGTGCCTGAGGATTATTTAGCTTTATGAGCTAAAAAGATTTCAACTGCTTCTGCGCAGAACGAATAGTGACATTTGCCTACAGTATTTTCCAGGTCTGGTTAGTATGGAGAAAAGGAATTATGGAGAGCATGTGTTTCCAAAATGTTTTCTCCGTCACATTTCCAGAAGGATAAAACTCTGATTGTATTTCGAACGGTGGAAACAGTGTTTTCAACTAAACCATCTCCAGCTCTATTTTGATGCTTTGCTGTCTCACCACCAATTTACTGCTGAAAAAAAAAGCCTTTATCAGGGTCTGATGGTGGGTTTATGATGAGAGCTTAAAGCTCCAGTTAACTGTATCTGCTACATGGTTTGTGACAAACTACAAGCAGGACTTCTTCTTCTTATTCTTCTTCCATAAAGACCAGATGTGGGGAGAGTGTCAGCTTCTTCTCCTCTTTGTTCTCGCTCAGTTTTTGTCGTTCATCAACTTTTTGATGGCTTGTTTTAATTCTGTTTATCAAAAATAAAATGCCTGAAAAACAATATTGGTAACAAAGCATAAATGTAACTTCAGTAATTTGTCAGAATAGTTTAGCAGCAGCAGGAAGGATCAAATTAGATAGGTTATCTTTCTTGCTTTAAGTGTTTGTGTAAATTAATAGTTCCAATGTCTAAAGTTTTATTGGACGATAAAATCATTAGGGAAATCGGTGTTTCCATTGGATACTTGAATGAAGCTTAATCTCTGTCAGAATATCTGCTGGAAATCTTTTCAAAAACTGTTGTGCAAAAGATGGGTGCAGATTTTGTGTTGCAGTCTGGAAATTTTGAATCCAGAAACGTTTTAAAACGTCTTCAAATAGTCCAAGTGTGTTTGCGGTGCTGAATCACGGCGCTGATGTTAATAGCAGTCAGTTTCCCGGTGCGTTCTGCTTACAGATGAGCTCCGGCTGTTGGCCACGTCACCACTCAGTCAAGCTCTTTGTCTGCCCCTCACTCCTACACGGAGCTGGTCAAACATTTCCCTGGTCCTGGTCTTACTCTGACGCCTCCTCTCTGACTGCATCTGTACCACCGAGAGCAGAGTCCTGTGGTCTTCTCTGCTCGGTTTCAGTTACCACAGAACTCACCTTCTTTCTCGTTGAACTTTCTACGTCATAAAACATGAGCTGTGGAGTGACCTTTTCGAAACGTAGCTCATGAATGGTGGGCTTCTTGCAATTCAGGGGATTTTTTTTATTTCACATATTAATATCTAATATAAGAAGAGATATTCATTTCTAATATTTATATCTAATCTTTTCAGATCTTCTTGGAAAATTGGACAAGAAGGATGTGATTGCTTGGATGTGATATTTAACTTTATTAACTTGAAATTTGAAAGGTATGGAAGAAAAAGACTATGGTCAGAACCAAAATACAATGACTGTGTTACGTCAGTGTATTGTGTAGTTGAACCCAAATGCCTGAAATCCCCCTGAGGATCGCTGGGGGTCTCCCATTTGAATAATCGGTCCTCCACACATTTTTCTTATTGTCCCTGGTGACTTAATACTTGACACATCACATCCAACACATGACCTTTTCCTGCTCTCACTTTCTGCTCCTTCCTTTCAGTCTTGGATTTCTATTGAGTTCGACTCTCATTTCCCCATTTTATTTTACAACAATGGGAATTGTACGTTTTGTTAAATGGAAAAATGATTCAAATATGTTTCTTTTCGTTTTTGCCATAATGAAAGTATTTGAAAGAATACCAACAGAATAAATGCGGCAAAATGTAGTTAATTACAGATGAAACGAGTTACATATCATTCTTCCGTCAAAACACCCACACCTGTTGCTTCAGGAATCAAATAATCGTAAAACTTAAGAGGCCAACCCATTCAGTTTAACAGCTTCGGACGAGAAGCTCCCCATTTCTATTTACCCAGATATGATAAAAAAAAATAAAATAATCATGCAGTTAATGTTTGTATTGTTGTTGTGATCCGAGTTACTGTAAGTTGTGATGAGGAGTTATCACTTCCAGGACACATAACACTTGGATGTGGTTATAAAAATGGTAAATTATTACCCCAGAAGGTATTAATATCCTGTAAACCATTTATTGTTGAAAGTGTATAAATAGTTGGGAAAGGTGCTGTAGAAGTTGCACTGCAAAAACACAAAAGCTTTCCAAGTAATTTTGGTTTAGTTTCTAGAGCAAATATCTTGGCACACTTAAAATATGACAAAAGTAACTTTTCAGCAAGATATAGAAGCTTATTTTATGTAAATAATTACTTAAAATTAATGAAAAAGTACTTATTCCATTGGCAGTTTATTTCACTTGTAGCATTTCCCATATTATTAGTGATTTTATCTGCCAATGAAATAAGTACTTTTTCATCAATATTAAGGAATTATTTACATAAATTAAGCCTCTATGTCCTGCTTAAAAGTTACTGTTATGTTAGTTTTATCTTATTTTAAGTGTGCTAAAATATTTGTGCTAGAAAATAGGCCAAAATTACAGGTAAGATTTTGTTTTTGCAGTGTGATGCTTGTGCAAAGATGGCAAATTGGGGAGACAAAAACGAAACCCTGAATATAAAGTTTTGTTTTTCTTGTTTCCGCTCCAGGCGCTCTGACCGAATGTTACGATGAGCTGGGAAATCGCTACCAGCTGCCGGTGTACTGCCTCTCTCCTCCTGTCAACATGATCGAAGAGCGCTCCGACGAGCCCGACGGGTCGGATCCGGACTCCCTGACGGCAGACCCGTCCACGGGCAGCGCCAGCGACCCCATCCCTGGGGGCGAGTGCCAGCTCCGGCTGCGGCTCTCCACGGGCCGCGATCTGCGGCTGGCGGTCCGCTCCACAGACACTGTGGGCATGATGAAGCGGCGCTTGCAGAATCAGGAGGGCGTGCCCGCCGCCACACAGCGCTGGTTTTTCTCAGGGCGGCCGCTGACAGACAGGCTGCGCTTGGACCAACTCAACATTTCCAGGGACTACGTAGTTCAGGTGATCCTAAGCCAGCGGCCTCCACCAGAGCCTGTTACGCCACCCGGACACACAGCAGAGGCCTCTGGACCCGCGGCAGTGGAAGGAGTGTCTGCTCTGCCTCAAGAGCCAACGCCGGTGGAGAACTAATTGAAGCCAGGCCCTCCTAGTGTAAACCAATGAGGACGACAAGAGACACAGCCAAGTTAAAGGCGACTCTTCTCGTCTTCTGTGCTCTTCGGTTGTTTTCGCTGAGAAGGGCTACGTTAAGGCGGAGGAGCATAAAGACACTGGAGGAAAAAAACTCCTTATTTTGGTTTTACACGTTGAAATTTTGACCTTTTTTGAAGTCTTTTTAACTGTTCCTATGGAAACCAAACTACGAAAAGAGATGGTTCAAGGGTTTGCTTAGCAGCTGAGAGGCCTGAAGGTCTATGTCCAAGTTCTGCTCAAGGGTCGTCGAAATGAACTCCTGTTTTTCAGGCTACAGTATTAAAACCTTTTTCCAAACTTTTCTCCAGTTCAGACAGCTAAGATAAAACGAGACAATTCAGCAATCATAAGTTTTTAAAGCATTTTAGCAAATAATGGGGACTACATCAAATCATGTCAGTCAGGGTAAATGAGACGCCTAACATCTGTGTAAAAGTTTAGAATTGTACGTTTGCTCAGAGATTTAGTCTTTTTATAATGTGAAGAGCTAGCAGCCCGGATTTCTGGCTGCAGCTGCTGCTGGACTCCATACTTCATTCATTCACCGAGCAATCAAATTAATCATTTAGGAAACCGTAAGTTGTTTCATCTTTGGCTGTATGTGTGTGTGTGTGTATGTATGTGTGTGTAAGGCGGCTTACACGTCCAGGCCCAAAACCATACTCATTCACAGGGAAAAAGATGGACTTCAGAAACACAGTTGCATATTTTGAATAAAAATAGAATCTTTTTAATTAATTTTTGTCCAGTGTTTATATTTTTTTTTCCATTTTTCACTAACTTCTTATGTTTTATGCGAGTTGTGATGCTGTCAATTTACATTAAACAGTTTGTATCAGGGAGAAATAATCTACATAGCATCTAAATTAGAATATAAAGAACATATCTGATGTGATGCCAAAATATGAGGCTTTAATTATTTCAACTTGTTTTCTAAATTTAATGTAGAAAATAAATTACATTCATTTTACTTTCCTTGCAAAGGGAGACTTTAGTCAAGGTGGGTGAAGTTACAGTAAGTGACAAATACTAGTCAACACTGGTCCGAAATCTGTAGGTCTCTCCTTGAAAGCTGAATTATAATATATGATAAATTTGCCAGAAATTCAAGGATAAATCTAAATCAACAAAAAATGACTTAATGAGCAAAAAATAAACCTGTTTTAGCCCAGATAGTGGCGAGAGTTAATTATGTCAGAAAATGTGCATCTCTTGAAGGACAAGAGGTGAATATTGCAGGAAGTGGGGCGCTGACCGACTCCTACCAGAGAAGACTGAACATTATCATTAAATCAAAAGGTGCTCCAATGAAGTTTTGATTCAGTTTGTTAGTTTTAAAATGTACGTCATACAAGTTTCCTCAAACAGTTGTTCCATATGGTGATAACTGTGGGCAGGAAATATTTGCTGCAGTGGTCAGTATCACAGCGGTTCTGACAAAGCCTCTGACTGACTCTGTTTTTGTCTGACAGTTTAATGAAGAGGAAGCTCAGGTTTGTCTGTAATGTTCCAGAGAAGAACTAGCCTTCTTTATCATTTTATTCATCTTTTTTAAAGCCACTGGTTATGATGCTGCCACCATAATAAATAATTACATTTTATTTCAGGGGATTTCCTCAGTCTGACCTCCAGTGGATTCCTGACCTCCAATTTGGGATCTACTGTATTAAGCAATAGTAAATAAAATGTTATTTTCTCCTTATTTTCCCAATTTTTTTTACATTTTAGTTTCAATATTTTACATGTACTTACTTTTCCCTGTGATAACATGAATGTATTGATTCTAAAAACTCATTGATCCAGAGATGTTATAGAGGAAGATATATACAGTTCTACTTGCATATAAACGTCCACTTATTGTTGACATTATCATAATAGATTTGGTCTTTTTAAATGTTTGAGCTCATCATGATACTTCCACCACCATGCTTGACAGCTGTAAAAATATTTGACTTGAAAGCCTTGTATAAACACACTTCTTGCATATTTTCGCCAAAGAGCTCAATTTTGACTTTGTCTTGAGATTTTCTTTGTTCATCAGGAGCAGACCGATGTTGAGCTTGAAGGTGTCGATGTAGCGGGGGTTATTTTTAGTCATCAGCCTCTCGGCTCATGTTGAGCGAGAACTTGCTTCACTGTGGACAATAACAATGGTGTTATTGAGGTGACAGGTTGGGTCCGATGTTTCCCATTTGGGCAGATTTTGGTGTTCCAACAGAACTGACCTCCCCTACAAACATCATCAGTGTTCAGACAGATAAAGCTGGTCAACATTTAGCTGCTGCCACGACTCAGACCTGTTGCATATTTCATCAATTTTGACATACATAGAGGTCAAATATCCATCCAGGTTTCAGAAAAAGCATTTGGTAGACATTATAACATTAAAAATAAATATTGAGAAAGTATGTTATGGCTGCATGCAAAGGATTAGACTCAGTCTAGGTTAGAGGCAGACAATGGCAGAAAATCATGAATGCAGTGTTCAAACTCGTCCAACTAAAAATTGGAAGCAGAATTGAGACATTTTGGGGGGGAGTACGAAACAAAAGGCACAAGTTTGCTTTGGGGAAAGATTTGCTTTTATCCACGAAGAGAAAGGACATCTCTCCTCCTTCAGCAGAGGAAATGTATCAAAGCTGCCCTTTTTCGTTTTGTTTTCTCTTATATTTGAAACTACACTGATGAGTCAAAGGGAAAAGGTTTTGGCGATTCTTTTCAGAGGGATAAATTAAGAGAAAGTGAGAGTTAGAAATGATATAGTTTCAAACCACTTCCCTCCTACTACAGTCATCTGTCACCTTTCTGTTCAGAGGCTGATGAGATTTAAAAGAAACTTCTGCAGCTAAGTCGAAGGTTTATTTATAAGAAGTGGTCTCATTACAGAAACTCACTAAATGTTAGGGGTCATATTGCAGGATGAAGAAACGACCCTTTTCATACATTATTATAAACTTGTTCTTTACATTCATCGATCCTTTTTTCCAAATCAAATCCAGGGGTTTCTCGTTGTGATTTTTCCAGTTAAAACGACATTTTGGAGCATTGTTTTCTTCCAGAGAAGTATTGGTTGTGTTTCAGTGTCATCAATTAAACAGCTGCATATCTCCAGTTCCCTTTCCACGCGGTTGTTATTTGGTTGCGCTCACTTCCCCTGATCTGGTCAGTGCAGCAACTTAATAGTCAAACATGCACTTTTTATGTGGAACATGAACAGGTCTTTTGTTGTAAAAGATGTGACGTCTTTTGCATGATGGTGACTTAACTGAGCTCACAACTGTCATCAATCACACGGCAAATGTCAAAGGTGAGACATTTGCTACTGATTAACAAAACACAAACAAACACTTGGATCTGCTTTTTGATCGACTGAATGAAGGGACGTGGAAACCCATCCCCTGCACACACACACACACACTCGCACACAAATGCACACGTGCACACACACAGACACACGCACACACACACACGCACAAATGCACACACACTCGGGGGATTTTTTTAGCCTGGTGCATAAATACTCCAGGAGCATGCTGAGTCTAGACAGACAAGACACAGCCTTCCTCTGATCTGCTTTCAAGTTCAACATTTTTGGATCGAGCGACAGGATAAAGGTAAACTACACTCATTATTATGTATTTATTTCAATTTGCTCTGTTATTTGAATGTATAGCATACTGCTGAATTTATTAAAAAATCAGTTGAAGGAACAAAGGTTTGCTTAAATTTTAACCTAAATTATTCATCACATAAAAAGTGTTTAATATGTGATGTTCGGTCAATATTTTCCTCAATATTCTCATTTTCAATATTTGTAATATCTATGTGCTGGGATATTTAAACCCGCTGGTCCTCAGTCTGAAATCATCAGGTGAAAATATGTGTTGGATGAAAAGAAAGAAAATAAAAGTTGTATTTATACTCTTTATTAAAGCTTAGGTTTTTCCATCCCCTCTAGATGTGATGTTTTTGTCTTTGTAATTTATAAACACATTCTATTTGTAGCTCCTAAACTATGAAATATTGCTGACCTAGTTTAATAACCTCACATACCTCAAAACAGGTTTTCATGTTTTTAATGTATTCTCATCTCTTACAGATGCAGTTGTTGCTCCTGTTGGTTCTAAGTGCCAGCCTTTGCTTTGCCAACTCCAGCATCTCCCATCCCAGAATCCAGACTCTAATGGACAATGGTTTTTATCTCTTTTCTTTTTTGCTCGTCTCTTTTTAGCCACCCTCATGTTAAATATTAACTCATCTCTTATTTCTTTTTATGATCTCCCCAGCTGTGGTGGTACAGGTACCACATGCTCATGGCAGCATAGTGGAAGTTCCCCTGACCTGCGGAGACTCTTATCAGGACGATGAAGTGTTTTGGAAGAAAAATGGTAAAAAAATAAATAAAAATTGTTAGATATTCAGTGCAGCTAATATCATATTTGTAGAACACCTTCACTGAGGGCTAATTCAGAGCATAATCTTAATAAAAGACACCTGATATTTTGCTGTTGTAATAGAAGTTAACAAAGACATAGGAAGTTTACAAACCTGAGAGGAACATAACTGATACTATTAACTTCTGGATTTCTCAGGGGAGGAAATGACGCCAGCTCTGCAGGGAAACCAGATCACCGTTTTGGTGAAAGAGATGAAAGCAGGAAACTACTCCTGTCACCTCAGCTCTAGTGGAGAATACCTGAACCACACGCTGATCCTGGTCCAGCTGGATCCAGACAACAGGACTGTCATCCTGGAGGAGAAATCCCCTGGACAAGGTGAGAGGAGAAAGGGATGACTGAGAGGGAATCAGGTTATGGGATCCAAGAAAGATTAAAAAATAATAGGATGGATGTCGCTGTTCTGCTAAAATAAGAATAATGGAGAGAACTGAAATAACATTCTTTGATAAATTATTAGCTAAATTAGAGATTCTTTTAAAATGGCTTAGATCATCACGGGGTTTTTTTATTGAACTATAACTTCATAAAAAAATCAGTTATCAAATAATCATGTCACATACTACTAAGAAAAAAAGCCATCCAGACCATCCTAAATAAAAATCTCCTAACACAGAAACTGGGTGTGCCACCTTTAGCAGAAACAACAGATAATCTGTGAAAAGATCAATCTGCACCTCCTCCATGAGAAAAGGGAAAGAATGAAGGAAAAGGGGAAAAAAGGGAGAAAAAATAACATTTAATTTTGGTCCTGATGTTAGGTAACAATGATCAATTAAAGAATACACATTTATTTTAAATATAGCATATAGAAACACCTAAAGCTAAACATTAGTTGGTTATTATGCCGTTATGCATGGTGTTATTCTTAACACTGTTGCTTTGCAAAAAGAGGATCTTGAGTTTAAATCTGGGCTGGTCCTTTTCTGTGTTGTTCTCATCCATTTGCAGCTTCCTGCTTAGAAAAGCAGCAGGTTAAGTCCATTATTTTTTTATTCTTATTCCTGCAGGTCACATCTATTGCTCAGCACAGAATTACAAAGGCTCTTTCCACTGCACCTGGAAGAAAACGCATCACAGATCCCATGCTGCTGTGCTCCTGGTTAAGGCACACCGGTAAGGACAGAAGTCTCTCTTCATTAGTCTCCCACTAATTTAAATAGAGTCTGAGTATCACTTTAAATAAACTTGGTGCAATACTTTCATAAAGGGGCTATTGTCTATTACCTGTTTTAGATCATAATTTATCCATTTGTTTTGAATCCAGTAACATGGATGAGATTTCCTGTGTGCTGGATGCTGATGGGTTGGGGGTTCAGTGCCAGGATGTCGACTGCCCTTACAAAGAGGAAACACACCAAATCCAGTTCACCATTTACATGCACAGCTACTCTCGTCTGGAGGCCTACACAAAGTCATTCTACCTGAGAGAGATTGGTAGGTCCATTTACAGAAATATCAGGGTTTGATGTTATGATTTTTTGCATTTAGTGATTACATATGTGATTATGTTTTTCTGACTTCTCATTTGGAGATTTACTTACTTTTCTTGACTTCATCTCTTCATATTGTATCCAGTGAGGCCAGAAAACCTCCCCAACCTGCACATAAGTTGTGGCCAGGTGTTCAGCTGGGACTACCCGGACACCTGGGAAAAGCCCCGCACCTACTTCAGCCTCCACTTCCAGGTCAAGGTCGTCCAGAATGGACAATCCTGCCACACCGAAAAGATCCTACTGGTAACCGAAATGCAAATGTCAATTTAAGATTCCAGTTTGGCCAAATCACTTTATGTTTAAACTGTGGTGTCAATTATTTCAGGAGCCTAAAATCACTGAAGAAACTAAGTTTGAAGTCAATATCAAATCCAAGAAGTATGTTTTCTGTGTGAGAGCTCAGGACAAATTTACCCAGGGACCGTGGAGCCCCTGGAGTGAGTACACGTAAGTGCTTCAGTCTACCTTCTTAAAATATAAAGAAATGTTATTGAAACTATTTTTAGTCCTAAAATAAACTCACTTTTCCGCCACTTGTTTTAATCATAATTAGTTTTTTTTTTCTCCAGAGTGAACAAAAACATCATGAACTGCCATTCCTAAAACGAAGCAAGTTGGGAAAATGTGACAACTACTTTAAAACCAGATTTTCAGTTTTTTTAAGCCCTGCTAAAAATGAATGAATGTATACATGTACAGTATTTATTCCTTTTTATTTAAGTTACTTTTATAAGTTTACAATGGATGAAAACCTTTGTGAATTACTAAATTGAATATTGTTTCTTTTTTTAAACCAATTTTCCAAAATGTTTTTCTTTTATATTTCATAATAAAATCCAGCATCTCTATTTCTTGTGTGATCATCTTAAAATACTTCCTTCACTGCACAGAAAATTATCTACAAATGGAAAACATTCAAAGCAAAAACAGCCAACATGTGCATAGCTGTCAGAGCAACCAGAAAGGCACTGCATAGATTTAACTTAAACAGGAGGTTCTTTAAGAAAAACATAAACACCAAATTAATATTTGCTAAATGAACAAAGTCAAAGACCAGAACTTATGGAAAAAAAACATTCTTTGAACAAATAAGACCAAGGCTGAATTATTCTGACACCAGAACAGGTTTGGGAGAAAACAAATGCAACAGAAACACCACAGCAAACATAAAGTCAAAGCGACAATGGGGTTTAGATTGCGCCATATTTATATGTTACAATATCCCAGTCAAAGACCAGATTGAGAATCTGCTGCATGACTGTACATGTGCAAAACTGAAACATTATGCAAACTGTAGAACATGGAGGTGGAGGTGTGATGGTTTGATGATCATTTGCTGCAGCAGGACCTGGTCAGCTCACCATCATGGAACTGACCGTGAATTCTACTACAACTCAGACGGTGCTGGAGACGATGAGTAAAAAAAGTTACAGCATTAAAAAAGAACTCATTTTAAAGAGTTAGAGGAGCAATAAGCAGCAGAGACAATTTTGGTACAAAAAAGTTTTTATGGTTAAATTTACAGGAAGTTCATAAGAAAACAAAAAGTCAGTCAATGACATCATCCCATGAAATGATAAACTACACCTTCATCTATAGCTTAAAATGACTTTTGGTAACAACGGAAATAGTCTAAATTAGACTTACATTGTTTGGTAAAATCTTTCAATACCAAAAAAAAAAAACTCAAGCAACTGATCCTTGTTTGAATGAGTGTTTTAAAGTGTGCATGTAGAAATTACACACAGAAAAGACACCCAAAACGAAAACAGAACAAACACATTTTTGG
This sequence comes from Poecilia latipinna, assembly GCF_001443285.1. Lineage (NCBI taxonomy): Eukaryota > Metazoa > Chordata > Actinopteri > Cyprinodontiformes > Poeciliidae > Poecilia > Poecilia latipinna. The sequence goes on from NW_015113377.1 coordinate 57,092, forward strand.
GCAAATACACGTCAACACCCATCCAGCCTTGACCAGAGCTGCACACTTAACTCATGAATATATTATAGCAAAACATGCATTGAAGTCCATTGTAATGGTCAGTGATGTAATCAGTGTCAAAATTTGATGGATATTTTATTTTTTATCTCACAGTAGTTTTAGTGGTTATTGCATATTGTTGTATAGCAGTGATCAAATCTGCTTTTGGTTTGGACCACTGCTCTAAAAAAAAAAAGAAACGGGTACAAATTAAAGTTCTTCATTACAACCAAGAGATTTTCTAGATATGCAACGTACACTGTTAGCCGCTAAGCCAAATGACTCCCTGCACTCTGAAAACACTTCAATACCTGTTATGAGAGGTGATATTTGAGCTTTGTGAACCAGAATGGGTTCAGAGGTGGGATGAACACACAGGAACATGACCTTTAATTTCCTCCAACATTTATGTAACAAAAGAGATGTAAACAACTGTAGAAATCTGTAGGCCACTGTGGACTTGACTGAGTGTTATAGCTGTCCATCATGAGCTGGTCGTCACTCTGGAATTTGTCACGGCAATGAATGTGAAGAAAATATTCAGACCAAGAAGACCATGCAAATATATAAAGGAGGAAGGAAGCTAGTTCTGACAGTGTTGGTGTCTGCAACATTACGGGTTAATTGGTGATCTAAGTCCAACAGGGTTGTTTGGAGAGATGGATTTGGGTGTGCGTGTGTGTGTGTGTGTATATGTGTGTGTGTGCGTGCGTGTGTGTGTGTTGGGTAGAACTGAAGGATGGGGTTGTTGTTTCTAGCCCAATTGTTTGTAGATAGTTGACTGTTTCCTCAGTGCTGCTGCCTCTTGGATAAGTACCTACAAAAACACACAAATTAAATTACTTTCACTTCACAACCAATAGATGTTAGGAATATACAGTATCTTAAAAAAACTAAACCTTCAAATGTTGTCACAGTACAGCTATAAATCTTAATTTGCTGGAATTTAATGTAATAGTCGAGATGCACGACATGTTGGCACCAACACTGGTATCAGTCGATCATTTTAACAATCGATATTAATGTTCATATTCTTGCTATTTTTTATAGGAGGGGATCGGAGGAGGTTGGTCATGTGGTATTTGTTTGGTCATGTGACATTAGCTGTGATTTCAGTGCAAACAGGACCATGAAGACCAAGGAACAGATGATCTGTGGACATCTGTTCAAAGCGGAACAGATGTCTGGTTTATGAACTCCTCAAACTTGACCTCTATGGAAGAGCTGAAAGCAGGTTTTGAAAGAAAGCTGAAATAAGCACAGTTTTCTGTTTGTCACAATCCATGAAGGTGGTTCACCAAATATGTGGAAGATGCTGCTTTCATTATTATCATCAAAGTTCAATATCTACTTTTGATTTTGTAAGGTAGTGTACTGTCCATGGCTTACAGATGTTGTGTTTGTGATTAAAAGAATACTATTCATTGCCTTGTTAACACATTTTACGCTCCATCAGCCTACCTCTCCCAATGCTTATGATTAAGTCCACTGAAGTCTTCAAGCTTGGCGATTTCTTTCAGGTACTGAGCCAGTTTAGAGAGCTCTCTGTCCTTCTCCCTGTTGAGATGGGCCTTCATGAAGGGTCGGATCTAGCAAACAGCAGCACAAAGTAAGGTGCAAGTCACAGCAGCATGTGTGGATCACAGAGCCTATGCAGAAGAGGAAAAAGTACAGCCAACCTTTAGTCCATTCTGTGGATTCATGAGGAAATTTCGTCCGATGTCATCAAACATGATGGTGTTCTTTCTGTTGTAAAACTCCCCATACTTTCCCCAGATCACACCTAAAGGCTTCACCTGGAGATGTCATGGAAAACAGAAAGTCAGGGCAGTTATTATGGTAATCACCCTAAACAGGAGGACACTTTTTTTACAGTGCATCTAAGTTAAATGAACTAATCCGAGTGAAGATGGGAATGAAACAAGAAACGTTTCAGGTGTACGAACCTCCACCACCCCTCTCTTCGGGGTGTGAACTGTGATCATGGCTCCGCTGTCCAACATGAATGTGATCTTGTAACTTGGGTTTTCCGTCACTCCCAACTCCTGCATGTATGGAAACACACAGATACAGTATGTACAGCCTAAACTCACTGTGTACGAATGTTCAACACCGCCACCTTCTGGAAAGATTGTGGTACTGCAAATTTAGAAACAATTTTGGGATGCATCTACTCAATGTGATGAGAAGGGGGAATAAATTGGATTTGTTTTGATGAAACGATGTTTATGTATGTAAAACAATTATTTTGTGATGTCTTTACTAATTATTTTTGAACAATTTATCGGTTGGAGTAAAATCCCAATCAATAAATAAATCCCTTTTATCCAGGCATAGCAGAATGTTTAAGAAAAACTGGGCTAGGCAAAATTACACACTTTGAAAAAAACAAAAAAAACAAGAGGAATACTTGCTTTCATCTTGGCCTCTATCCACTTCATACTTGTAGCAGCTAAAGAGAGAAAGCACGAGTATACATCGTTAAACCCGGGAATCTTGAAAGATGGAGATAAACATATTGATTTTTCTACATTTGATAAATATTCCCCAACTTTTCAATTCATTAGAATGCTACACAAAAACAAATTCAAATAAAAATTTTATATATAATTTTTTTTTATCAAATCAACTCCTAAATTTCAAACAGATTGCAGAGCAGATTTCTGTTAATTATAATGATCACAGCTTAATAATAATGAAAACTGTATTTATGTGGCTTCGTCACAAATAAACCTCCATTTCACGCAGCATGGATGCAAAATTTATGCAAAAGTAGCCTTGAGTAAGTATTGAGTGCATATACTGTACAGTATATGGAGATACTGCTTAGGACATTACATAAACTAGGATATATTTAAAGACTATTTTTCTTGATCAGGTATAATGTTCAAGTTCTTAAATACTCAAATTACTCAAAATAAACCCTAATTATATCACTCTGAGTACAATCATGCACCAGAAGTGGCTGAATTAGAAAGATTTGCCAAACAAAACTTTAACTTTTATGTTCTCACACACTTTTCAGTTCATCAGGTACACGAAAACGACTAATATTTGGCCTATTTTCTATAGCAGTTGATCTCTGTATTAACACAGGAAGCTTGTCATATTAGGGTTACCTTTTGACATTTAAGCAAGTATTAAACGTATGTTTTATTAAGCCCATACTTATACAGCAATTCTTTACTGGTCTGATGTAATGTTCTAATTTTATCTACCATATTTTTATTAGCAGGTGGAAAATCATCCTAATTAACAAAAATAAAGGCCTGAAAACATCAGTTTTGGAAACTACAGGAAGTGTTTCATGAAATTAACTTTTCAGGAATATTCTAATTTATAAAATGGGCTTGTAGCTGATGAAAACCTATTTTATTTTGGTTCATCTTCAAAGCTAGCCAAGAGGGAAGTTTTTTTTAGTCATATTCGTCAAAAAACTGTTCACGGACATCTAAGGAATGCTAAAACCATTCCTCCAATCGATATAACTAAACCAGAGAATGGAGACGGTACTTACACCAGATGACAATGTCGTAGTCCTCATAGGCAGATGTGAGGAACTCATGAAGGAAAGGTCTCATCAGCTCCTGACCCGTTTCAGCACAGGACTTGTGATCTAAACACACATAACATCAATTTCCAGGTTCAAATGATGAGATGATGTGTTGCCAAGGATTTCTGTTTTCCAGTGAAACCAAAACTTTGAGGAAAAGTGAATTATACATTAGTCAGGTTCTCATATATTGTCTCTAACTCACCAAACAGAGTGTAGTCCACATCCAATACCAGGAGCCTCTTGCCTTCTCTGGGAGGATTCAGTTCCTCGACTTTATAGTCTTTGACTCTGCGAGCTATTTTAGCTAGATTCTCCTCTCTGAAGACCCGAGAAACACAAAGTGATAAATAGATATCTCCTTTCAACATGTCCTCTTATTTTATTAACCATCTGCACTCAGGCTGTTAACTTTCTTACCTGTTCTGCACCTCTATGACTTCCTCCTCAATGTCAAAATCATTTACAACATCGTCATTGTCTGGGGGAGGAGCTAAAACGTCTTCCTTTAAAATGAACAAATATACATGTGTAACATTCACCATTCAGGTCAATAATCAGAAAAAAATCTTAAATATATCCAGCCATAAATTTACATACACTCATCATGGTAAAAAGCTGTCAATAGTTGAGGAAATTGAAGGTTTTCTTCCTTCTTCATTATTCAAACAGGTTGTGCAAACCACCAGATGAATTGGCAGTAACACTGTTATGATCCGATCATGCTTCACAGTTGATACAGAATTCATTGGCATAAAGTCTTTCCCTGAATACCCCCAAAACTATTCCAAATAAATGAAGTTATAGGTAAATTAATACATGTAAATATTGCCCTCTCAATTTGATTATATTAAAAAAGTGCCATCTGGCTGCTGTTTTATCCATAAAAAAATAAAAATCTTGTTTGTAGTTTCTGAAAAGCTTTACACCATAGGGCCCTCCTTAAACATCTTCTCCCAAATTAGCAAATGTCATCGAATATGTTACTAGCATGGAAATCTCGTAGCAGTAATTGTGCATACAATAATATTGTAATATTAAAAATTGTGTTATGTTGTGCATATTCATTCCACTCTGAAAAAAAAGAATGCTTCAAATGAATCCTTAAGGGACAAAAACAAAGGACATTCCTGTCCATGATAAGCGCAATCTGTGCATCATAGTAAATTTCATAAAACCTCTTAATAGAGCTGTTGTAGTTTGACAGAGTTGTTACTATGAACTGCATGCCATTGTAGCACCTCTGCTCTCACCCTTCCACTTACCAGGCTTTCTTCTCTGGTACCCATCATCATAATTTTGGTATTAGGCTTTAGTTTCAAAGAGCCCAGCTTAACCTCATCCTCTGCAGGTTTACCTGGAAACAGGAATTAAAAGAAACAGAGTAAGAATTAGAAGTCATTTAATAATGATGCTAAGGGATTTATCTGTGCCCTCTCACCTTTAATCTTTAGTCCCAGTAGTTTCTGTCTCTCTGGTAACACCCCAGTCAGACTCTTGATAGACTGTTTCAGGTCCATCACAGTGTCCTCCTCAGAAAGAGAACTGATGGAGTACTCCTGTCCTCCCCACTTTATGATCACTGACACAGACATGGCTTACACGGGCTCTTCACGAACATGCACGACACTGACCTTTGTGCACACACCTGCTGCTGTTTCTACCAGGACTAACAAACATCCACACCTTGACAACAGAGGGGAAAAGGCAAAGTAACAGGAGAGGTGTTCAGTGACCAGCAACAGCTCGAAACAAAACACGCAAATCAGTGAAGCAGCAAGAGAAACACAAAGTAACTCTTTAATTTATTTAGGTATTTAAGACAAACAGACGAATTCCTTCCGATGAGAGAGGACACTTTGATTATTTTTAGCATGCGGTGGCTAACAGTGACTAGCAGCAATGTAAACACGGAGGGTATTAGAACATGTTAGCATTAAATAATAAGAGGAGCCTGGTAGCTCTTATAGTTCAGAGCAAGCTAACCTGGAATACTTGACTGTGACTCCAGGGATTTGACAGAAACGTAAATGAATGAAGTTCTCGCTTCCGTTTCATTCATCGATAGATAAATACCGTGCTCTTCCTGGCGTTCCCCTACCTTTCCGGTAGTGACGTAGGAAAAAGACTGTTCCCATAGTGACCGCTTGTCAACAGATTAACAGCAATTTGAAGCAGGCTTTAAACACATAATATCCTTTTAACACTATGCTTATGTTTCTGTCTCTGTTCCTTCCAAGCCTTTCAGATGTGATTAGGTTTTGTGCTCGTTGTAGCCCACATTGTCATTGTCCTTCCTTACAATTTCTGAAAATCATTTTAGCAATACCTTTTTTTTGAGCAATGCCTTTTTTTCACCATTGCTCTGTTGGAATCCCAACAGTTATCACAGAATTATTGAAGGAATAGGTTCGTTATACCAGCAGTCAAAAATATGGTACTTTGATGACTTACTGGTGGAACCAAGCATTCTGCTTTCTAGCTCAAACAAGAATGTTCATCAGTCAGTTAATTAAAACCAAGCACACTTGAGTTATGCAGTGGGACAAGCAAGTCCATCTATGAAAAAGATGATTTTCACATTGTAGATAACATTCTTGTTGTTGGTTGCATAGTTTTCTTTCACTTGTAAATAATCTGTTGTGCAACAAAACACATCTCAGTTGTGTATTTCTTTCAGTCAGAGGGTCTTATTTTTAAAAAATTATTTTGCTGTAAATTTGTCCTTACTACACAGCATGTTATTCTTACTTCTGTTAATATATTTTTGTGTATAAATTGGTGCTTTAACTTGCTTGTCACTTTGCTGCTGGTACACCTGAAAGTCTCCATTGAGGGACAATATGTTATTTCTATTCTATTCCATTCTGAAAAAGCAAAACGGAATAAATCTGAAAGAAAGCTTATATAGCATCCTGAAAATAAATATGTATAAATAAGGAAAATGTATAACTTTTTTTTGGATGAAATTAACCAAAAAATATTCATTTTAATTCACATTGCAAGTTTAAAACGGTTCAGTTAATCCGATTTTATTTTAATCACAGAATCAAAAGCTTTTTTGAGAGAAATTCAGTGCAAACATTTTCTTGTAAGTAAACTAATTCAACTTTTTGTAATACAAACATGATACTAAGAGATTTAATGGGACAGGCTATGCTGCGCATGCTCAGTGCATCCCCCAGTACTGTGGTAAATGGCTGCCAGGAAAGATGAACGGATGGGCCGCGTCTTCTCGCCGTGAAGCACACCCATCTGGAGGACCGTTATCTCGGGTGGTGCCGAGTTAAAATGGTCGATACACGACCAACCAGCCACCCAGAATCAGTTTTTCATACTTATGAACATCGACCTTGAAGCGTAAGTTCTATTTTTTCCCCTGTTAAATGTTGGCTTAGCGCTGTAGCTGCGAGCACAGTGTTTCTGCCATTCTGCTGCTAGTTAACTGCGTTTCAGTTGGACTGTCTGACGAGTACTTCCGCTATTTACCAAACGCTTCATTGTGTGGGCTTTCACTGGTGTATTTGTGAAAAATAATGGCGTGTGGGACATCATTAGCTGCGGCTTTGTGGACGAATTGGTTGTTAGTCTGGCTAGCTGACAGCAACACTAGCTGACTACGTCGGCTTTAATTGTTGGCACTGCGCCGCTTTCTGTTCGGTGCTGCTCATCACCTCCACAACGCATGTATACTGTCACTGCTTGTTGTTTTCCCGTTTATACTGTAAATCTGTGGTTTCTTGGTCTACCAAATGGCTTTTATTTGCTTTGTATTTTCCATGTAGCAGTGCCCCGTACGGACTGATCTAGTTAGCAAAGTGTTGCATTCTTTCTTTTGCAGCTTAAGCTCGAGGGTTTGTTTCTGTCGAGACGGAGGGGTTACTAGAGTTCATGGCACGTACAGCAGTCAATGCAGCACTCAGTCATCCATAAGGTTTTAACTTCAGATAGAAAATCATCTCTGAACTCGTCAATGTTTTTTTCTTTAGCATAGTAGGATTGGATGTTGCTTCTTTTTGCATCTTATATTTCTTAATTTTCATTGGTGTTTCCAAACTTTGTGATTCCTGGATGACAATATGTCAACGTTGTGTCATAAAAAAGAGGAACATTACAGATGGAGATGCATTTAGATTCCTGGTTTAAAGAACCAGTTTTTTGGTTGTAAAAAAACGGTGACTTGCTATGTAGTAACTAGGGTTGTTGCAGTAAGCAATAGATCAATTAATTGCATGATTAAAGTAAAACAAGCTCAATAATTTCCATTTGCATAATTTATTGTTTTTATTTTATTTTCTCCCTCTTTTCACCAAAAACTGGATGACAAAAAACTTCAGTTTGGGGCTTTGGTCTCTATTAGCCCTTTTATTTTTTGAAGAACTGTTTTGTTGACAGACTTCATAATTCGTTGTATATGTTGTTTTGTTTATTTCTTTTGGAAAAATTAAATTGTCTTCCGCTCCCAATGTTAAATGTTCATTAGAATTTAAACTTTATTGATCTTTGAGAATGTGTTGTAGCATTACTAAGCCATCATCATTATAATACCTGAAAATGGTTTCAAAACAACAATATAGTTAGTTTTTTATAGTTTAATAGTTTAATAATATTTATAATATTTAGTAATATTAGTTTTTTGCAGTAACTTCTGGGACAATTTATTTTCCAGCAAAATTAGTCATTGTGACAGGATTAGTTGTAACTACATATTTAAGGTCTTTGGCAAGTTGCTTAAAAATATTATCTTACATTCAATGTTCAACCTAAAAAGTATTTATGCATCTATGTTTTATTTATTTATTTTGAACATTTTAAAACAATATGTAAAAAAAATATATCATTACTTCTTATTGAGAGTCACAGTAGTTATTCTTTATTTCCTATTCCAAAAACCATGTGTATCTAATATGCCATGTATGGAGGTTTTATCTAAAAGTGTAAAAATTATATTTATATAATCAGAAAATATGCAGCTGGTGTGGGCATACATTTTGTTGGCATGCATTATCTGAATGCATGACCCTAAAATATCATGCATGACATAAACATATACTGTTCTGGGTTGTGATATTGCAAACATTGATATTGTAATGATGATTGCAGAACAATATATTGTGCAGTTCTACTTTGTAGTTTTGTAATTTTAGTTTGAGTAAAAACATACCCAAAGTACGTAATATTTAGCTACATTTAATTATACATTTAGTTATTTTAAATTGCAAACAAATGAATTGAGTAATTATGTTTTTAATGTCATTAAATTAATATTTAATATTTTTCAGGCGTGAATGTATTGGGGCAGATACATTGTTACTGTCACTGTGGTGGTGTTATATAAGATAGGATTCTGAAAAACAGTCTCTGTCCAGTGAATTCAGTTACGTAAGTTCTTAGCATCCTGTCCCAGTGCTGCAGGGGTACTAACCAACGGAGACTCTCACAAATGTGAACAACACCAGAAAAGTCTTGCAGCTCTGCATCAATAATTGAGGACACAAGTATATTTAGGTTTTATGTTTTGCTAAATGCATAAATCTGATGCATATGATTTCTACTGAGCAGCAATTGAAATAATTGTAAGAGTGGAATATGACATCTTAAATGAAATGTTTTTACTAGTAGGGTTTAAACAGAAATCATATGATGTTGCAGTCACCAGGTTTGAGTAATTTTTTGTTTGCTTTTAGCATGGGAGCATGTTGCACCTTAACTTCCCTGCTCTGTATAGAAGTACTGCAAAAAAATGTAAACTGTAAAAATGTATGAAAGATATTGTGGAAAAAAATTCAATATTTTTTTTTGAATATTTCGTGTCAGGAAGTGAAACTTTCACTTCATTTTACATAGACATATTTTGAAGACTAAGTAATAAAACCCAAAATTCATTGTCCCAGAAAATTAAAATGTTATGGCATATTCATAGAAAGTTAAGTAGAAGGAAAACGTGCAGTATGTAAACTTGTAGCAGGAATAACAGCAGCATTGAGATGATTTTATAGCAAAATTGATTCAAGAATTTAAGGAAAATTCAGAAGGAGTGAACTGAGGCTGAGCGCATCAAGAACCTCTTCACATAGATGAATCCAACACCACAGGCTACAAATGCTGGATTTCTTATGTCAAGCCATTTCTAAACCAGATGCTACATCAGAAGTGTTTTACCTGGGCTAAGGAGAAAAAGAACTGAAGTGTCGCTCAGTGATCCAAAATCTTCTTTTCAGATAAAAGTAAAGTCTTCATTTGATTTGGAAGTCGATTTTCCAGAGTGTGGAAGAAGAATGGAGATGCACAAAATCCGTGTTGCTTGAAACTGAAACTGAACTGGTTGAAGTTCAATTTCTACAGTTGGTGATTGTTTGGAATGCTATGTGATCCGTTGGTTCTGGTCCACTGAGTTTTCTAGAGTCCAGAGGCGACGCAGCCGTCTACCAGGAAATTCTAGAGCACTTCATGCTTCTTTCTGCTGACACGCTGTGTGGAGATGCTAATTTCATTTTCCAGCAGGACTTGGCACCTGTCCACTCTGCCAAAAGTACCAAAAGCTTGTTCGGTAACCATAGTGCTACTGTTCTTGACGGACCATCAACCGGGCTTGACCCGAACCCCATAGAAAATCAATGTAGTATTGTCCAAAGGATGAGGAGAGACTCCAGAAGTTTGTTCTTCTCAATGCCATGCTGCAGCGATATTATAATTCATGCAAAAGGAGTTCTAACCATTTATTGAGTTCACATTAATGAACATAATTCATATCCTTTCTTTTTTTTATTTATCTTGACTAGGTTTCTAAAGACATCAAATTTTGGGTTTTTATCATCTGTGAGCCATAATCTTTAAAAGTACTAGAAAAAAGGCTTGAAATAGTTTTGTAATGAATCTTTATAATAATAAGTTACACTTTCTGAAATGAGCGATAAAAAAACAGAACTTCTCACTGAATTTCTAATGCAGTGAATATCTAATGGATGACTGTGACATGAAAGCAGACATAGTCAAATTGCTTAATCAACCAAATTCATTCTAATCACACATGGGGCAACACACATGGAAAAGCTTTTAATCAATTCTGAGCAGATTAAACAGATTGTTGGTGATGGAATCACATGTTGATGATAAGATAAAAAAAATAGAAAGGAAAACAAATTTTTCACTCATTCAGTTGAATATACCCTGGCTAAGCAAATAGTCTGGATACATCTGAAGTGTGGATGTTACAGAAAATGAAACGGTTTTCTCCTGAGGTGTGTCTTCTCCCTGTGTGGACTGCCACGTTTACAGGTAACATGAGTCCAACTTGCTCTGAGAGCAAATGGCAAACAAAAGCCTAAACGCACAGCGGAAATGTTTTTCTGTTATTTGTTTTGGAATTTCAATCTTTTGTTATAAAATGTCCCAGATTTGAAAATGTTAGCTTTATGTTAGAAACCTTCCAACCAAGGAATGCTATATATTTACAATCTAAAAACACCAACACTGATTATGTCCATTTTTTTTTTTTTTTTTAACTGACTGAACGCAAGTGTTTCATTGTCATTTCGGTTCATTTTTTTCTGAGAACTGATCAGCTCCCTTTCAAATTCTGGCAGCAGCCTCCATTCATCTGTGCTTGTTTTATTTAGCTGTCTGTTTGTGAAGTGCTTTTAATTTGCTATTGTGATTTAAGACTGGTTACTCTTTTTTTAGACTAGTGGTCAGGTCTGCAAACTAACTTTTGTTCTGTTGCAGGGAGCAAATTCTTGGAACAGAATTTTAAGATTGTTTTATGATGAAGAAAAGTTCAAAAGTAGAGATAAGTTCAGGTTAACAGGCACTGAGAACTGAGGGTTACGGCAGCGAGTTAGCTCTATGGTAAAAATGAAAGTAGTATTGATGCATGAGAAGAGGCCTCTCATACACCTGAGTATCCTATAAAATGAGTGAGCAAACGAACAAAGAGGAGGAGACGGAAACGACCTACAGTAAATTTGAATGATGGAAAGCCAGAGCGGTTTATGGAAATTACGGATCTTTTGCATGCTGTTTACAAACTGTTTTGATGTCTACTCATGCATTGTTTACATCTGTAGTTTTCATTTGCCAGTTCATTACAGTCCTTTTTGAAATTGATTGTTTAGGTCTGCAAAGTCCCAAAAGCACCACACCTGTTATCGGTTACTTTGGACTCTGTTAATATTATTATTTTTTTTAAAATAGTTAAGTAGTCTTGTAATGAATCCTTTTAATTAATATTGATATTTTTAGAAAACAAATGATTACATATTAAAAATATTCCTCTGTAATTCCTGTCGTTTTTATTGTAGCAGGCATAGTTCTTCATGAAGCAGGGCTTTTTTTCCCAGCCTCTCTGCAGCAGAGTTGTCTTTTCTTTCTTTCTCCTCATTCATTCTGCACTTCCCCCATGGCTCTCTGCATTCCTGTGACCTTGATTAATCCTGCTCTTTTGTTGCTCCGTGCCTTTCATCTTTTTTTTTTTTTTTTGTTTTGCCATTTCTTCTCCTTATCTTGTCTAACTGCGCCATATTGAATTTCTATTCTCCTCTTGCATTATTTCTTTTGTTACAGAGCACCCACTATCAACTTCTCATCTTAGAGGTCAGTTCTGCCTGCCGATCAGCGTTTCACCTGAGGCCATGGCAGTGAAGGACCGAGTAGAAGCGGTTCTCAACGTGGGTCTGCGTGTTCCCAGCATCATGCTGCTCGACGTCCTGTACCGCTGGGATGTCAGCTCCTTCTTCCAGAAGATCCAGCGCTCCAGCCTTTCCAACAACCCTCTGTTTCAGTACAAATACCTGGCACTCTACCTGCACTATGTAGGTAGGTAATTGTGCAACACACATATGCACATAAAATGTATCAATATACATATATTTTGTCACATAATGGCCACAAAAACGTAAAATAGTTTGTTTGGATTTTTTTTGTGATTGGCAAATTGAAAGTTCTCACAAAATGTAACTTTCTGTTGTTCCTGACTGATCTCTGATGTTCTCTAGCAAACCTCTGAAGCCTTCACCAAACATCTCTCTTTACATTCAGATTAAATTAAGTACAGATGGACTATACTGGTTGGACTGGATTTTATTTAAGGCTAAAACAATAAATGGGTGACTCCCTATGCATGCATCACTTTTAAACTTTTTTTCTTTTGAACGGTTCTTCCTTCTATTTAAAATACCACCAAAATACATTAGAGTTTGTGACGATAGCCTGACAAAATATGAAAAACTTTGAAAGAATACTTTTTCAAATCACTGTAATTGGTATAAAATGAGTCACTGCTGACACTTTGTATTGTCTTGTTGCTGAAAATGTGTTGTATAAAGAAAATTACCTTTACCTTACTAAACTTTGCACATTTAATAGTATGATGTCAGCTGCCACTCAGTTAAGCCGTTTATCATTTTTAATTCAAATAATCAGTTTTTTGTCCCTTTTAGCTGTGAAATCAGCAAGATTCAGTATTGGGTTCCAATATCAATATCACTTACGGATCTTACATTTCTGATCTGCTTTGAACTCACAATAAGAAGTTCAACCTTTTTTTTAATTAAAGGAAATAAAAGCCCCTCTATCTCTGGATTTTTAATCAGTTCTAACATTTTATCATGTCTAGCTGTTTTCTTGCTCATCTGAAGAAAAGATTTTCTGCTTTCTTCTAGAAAAGAGTTGGTTTTACTAAAGCTCCAACCGTTAATGGCTGGAGAGAGGTTTTTAACAGTTATAACAGGTCTGATTCTCTCTGTTCTGGCAACAGTGAATGGAAAGTCCTCCTGAAGGTCTGATTCCCAGTTGTTCTCACTGGTAAAGCCTTTTCTCAGTTCTACTTGTGGTTCCACCTCTGAGTTAGACAAAAGTGCTTGAATCCCAAATTTCTAAATTGCCAGAGTTGCATTCCTAGTATTTGATCTGCTATTTTCCATTTTCATTTCCTTCAGTAAATATTTATAGAGAACAAACAGAAATTCAACCTGCCAGTAAAACACTTTGAGCAGCGAAGGGTGGGACAATTTCTCTTCCCTTTCAATGAGATTAAATGTTGCTGAGTAGAAGTCAGTTTTAGGTTTAAAAGTGAACTCAAAAGAATATTTTGAAGACAAAAAGAGTGATGAGAGCAAGCCAAGCTTTGTGTTACAGTAAAGAGCTGTTTGCACAGCTGAGAGAGAAGCAACAGGCAAAGTATAAACTTTTCTTTCCTTGTTTCTTTTCATGGCTGCTTTTTTTTCTCAATCTTGGCTGCAGTTTATTGATGAGCCAATAGGCTGGGTATGTGCTGATGCGCACCATGGCTGGACCTGCAGAATAAAGAGGGAGCAAGGCAGTGAAAGCAAATGATCTGCATGGAAGAGCTTCTGGACATGTTTTAGGTTGTAGACTGGAGTGTAATAAAGTTGTTTATTGCAGAAATGTTCAAAGTTTCCATGCAGTTGCATAAAATGTCACAAACATCAATATGTTGATTTCTATGACTCAAAACGGCTATCATGAAGAAATGCTTTAAAATGTGTTTTCTGTGATGTTTTTGTTGCAGGTTACATCCTGAGCCTGGTGCTTCTGACTCTGCCTCGTCAGCACCTGGTTAAGCTCTACTTGTATGTTCTGACGGCCCTGCTGCTTTTTGCTGGTCACCAAGTTTCCAGGTATAAACGCTCACAAAACATCATGTTCTCTCAACATGATGAGAGAACATCAAATTAGTAGTGATGTATTTCTCTTTAAGAATTACTAGTATACCCAGTTCAAACATCATTCTTGACAGAAAGAGGTTAAAAAGCCTAAAATAATAAAAGGATAAACTTTGTTGTCCTCCATTAAGCCTTCCTGTGATCTGCTGAAAGTCTTGCTTTCCCCTTTTCTGTACTGGTTGTCCCAAAAGTTGAGGCCATGGATCCACTTTAATTTTATAGAATCACTAATAAGTTGGACCAAAAATGGACCCAACAACTCTTGGTACTGAGGATACATTTTTAGACAAACTGATGGGAGAAAGAGAGGATGCAATCGACAGATCTTGAGATGAAAAGTGTGGGAACCATTGATCTGTGCAGAGAGGTGCAGAAAGCAAAGCAGACCTGCAACCCACTCTGCATGCAAGAGCTGCTGCTTCTTCCACAACGCTTCTAGGACAGAGATTCTATGCTCTACCTTTTTGTTTTTTGCAGCAGGAAAAAGTTTGTCAAGAAGTTGTTTTGCATCTCGCTGCTGTTTTGCACTCACTCATGCTTCAGCAAGCAGCTCAATCGCAGACTCACACTGAGGTACTAGTATGAAATTCAGCGCTTTAAGAAAACAAATCTTGAGCTGATTACTGAAGATGAAGATGTTTAACTAAAGCCGTTGTTTTAATTGTTGAAGTCTGTGACGTCAGCTTTATGCTGCCATTGCATATATGAACAACACAGTTTCTTCTGGGTGTGTGGCTTCTGGGTCAAATGCAACAAGTTTATAATGATGGGAGTTGAAATAAAAAACATAAAAACTGTCTTAACCTGGACTGAAGCCACTGCTGTAGCCCGTGCTCATCCGTTTAATATAAAAAGAGAAAAATTGATCTCAAGTAAAAAAAAAAACAAAAAAAAACACAGAGCCTAAAGATACTAATCAAATTACAATACCTACCTTATATATGTTAACTATATGCACTGGACATAAAAAAGTCAATCTCAAAAAATATCAATGATCACCGATCATAATCAGCCGATTTCCGTAAAAAAGTATATGATCGGTGATCGCCGATCACAGTCTCTTGTTGCCGATCACACAAACCGATCACCTGCTTCTCATTTTGCTGCCTGCCTGTGCAGCTGGTCTCCTCTTTACTTCACACTGTGCAAACACGCAGCAACAAATCCGAAGCGATGAGGAACTATGACGCACTGAGTGAATGGGGAAGTTTGCGTCTTGCGGTGGAAAATTGGAGCACGTGGGGTGAAGCAGGTCAAAATGCATCAACACAACGAATCTAATATGGCATAAAAACAATGTCATACTTGACAGAGTTTGGCTACATCAAGACTCACTGCAGTAAAAAAACACATCTGCATAATTACTCCACTCAGTCAGAAACAGACAATCAGAACTAGCAGTAATCAGCTAGCCGCCATTCTATCAGGAAGTTTTCATTCAATAACTCAGGATTGTTTATTATAATGGAGCCTGTATTTGCCTTTGAATGTAAAGTTTTATACTTGAATTTTTCAGCAATGTTGAGAGGTTTTATTTTAACTTGTTGCATTATTTAGCCTCTTAAGAGCCTTCATATGTTTTCAGTCTGTTAAAGATAGTATTATTGATAGCAGTACAATTTTCACAATGCCTGCTTTGTTTTTTTACTTGGAAAAAGTTATTAAAAACAAGTTTTTGTCTAAATTAAGGTGAATTACATTATGTTTTTCCACATAAAGTAACCGGTAGTGCTTATGATTAAAAAAATAATAATTTTGTGATTGGTATCGGTGATCGGTATCGGTGATCGGCCCTCATGGGTGATCGGAATCGTCAGGAAAAAACCTGATCAGCACATCTCTAATGACAAGTGTTGGTTTCTTGTTCGTGTTTGTGTAAAGATTATTTGAGGTGTTACTAAACTGTAAATTGGTGTTATATAACAGCTCTGTGCTCATCTTTTCCCCTCTTTTGTCAGGGATTATGTTCGCAGTGAACTGGATTCAGGCTATGAAGGACCCGTCTACCTGGAACCACTTTCCATGAACAGATTCACCACTGCACTCATAGGTATAATATTACACACACACGCAGTGTATGTCAAGTGTTCACACCCCTGTTCAAAAACCAGTTTGTTGATTTGTTTGTCAGAATTAAGACTGAAAAATAATTTCACTCTTTTTTTTTTTCCATCACTTAATATTTTCCTGCAAAAACCATATTGTCCATAAGACACCATATCTATCTAAAACAGGGGTGTCAAACTCAATTTCACCGAGGGCCACTTCAGCATATTGGCCACCTTCAACGGGCCACATTGACGGTACAGATCAGGAGCGCCCAGGTCCAGTCCTCCAGACTGCAACTTTTAGATGCATCCCTGCTAAAACACCCCAGACAAAAGGTTGACTTCCCTCATTCAGTTCTGTAGAGGCTTATAATGAGTCAATGGTCCAGGTGTGTTAGAGAAGGAACCATCTAAAGCTGCAGATGGTAGCTCTGGAAAACTAGACTTGGGCACCTCTAGCATAAATGTATAAAAATACAATGTTAAAAATAAATTAAACACCTCATATTGTTAAAGAACTGATTTCATGTATTGAAGTTTTAAATATTACATTTGAGTTTCCATGGATGTAAAATTACTGCTCAGTTTAAAATTTACAATATTTAAATCGGTTGTTTAAAGGTAAGCAAACAAATAATAAAAACAAGTCACATGGGCAAACATAGACTTTATGCAAAGATTTAGTCTCAGAGGCAACTGAAATCAATTAATTAAAAACATTCTTTCTGAATATCATCTCATGGTCTCTGAACTAAATGCCTCTTTCTGACCAGGAGCTGACGGCGTGTTGAAGAGTTATGGACCGGACGCTTTGGAGCATCTGGTTAGGAAGCGCATTACAAACCTTTGGTTGAAATGTAGTTTGTAGTCAATTCGCACTCAAAACCTATTTTAAGTCAATCATCGGCCTATAAAATGCTGTGTGGGCCCCGGGCCTTGAGTTTGACACAGGTGCATTACGCCATAGAACTGCCAATTGGTAACTGAAATAAAGTAGCTTCGATTTCAAAGAAGCCTACATTGAAGTCGATTGGCAAATGAACAATGACGAAAGAGGAAGGCTCTTGTTGTCTCACTGCACCCCAAAAGATGCATAACCTACAAAAACCCATTTCTGTCTGGTTTTGAAACAGAGACCTATTGTG